>NW_027040519.1:645000-697039 GCF_037179485.1 Ochlerotatus camptorhynchus
TCTCTAAAGTACCGTCGAAGTACGCACCAACGAACGACCTCAATTTAGGCTTGAAACTGACCGCCGATGACAACGACGACGACGCACAGTGCGTTGAATGTATGGGATGCCGGACAAAAAGCAAAACTGGAGGTTTTTGTCATTTTTAACTATAAAATTGGGAAAGTTGTTAGTGATGATGAGAACTGCTTTTTGATAGTATGTCATATAAGTAATCACAAAATTGACCTAAATGCCATTCTATGTAAAATCACAGACAAACAGACGTAACTCGTTGAATAAAATTATCTGCAACCCATAGTACCGCTAAACATAGGACTTCAGTAACGACATCTCGCGGGTTTCCCACGCAAAACAAGTTTGCTCGCTGATTCACAAACAATGTTGCATGCAAGACAAACCGAACATAAAGCAACGAAACGCTGCGGCGAGTGGTTCGTGGAAACGATAACATTCAAACCAATCGTTAAATGGGCAAACGATGATCTAGAATGAAGAGATACGTCTGTTTGTCTGTGGTAAAATAGTGCAAAACGATCGTGTTTTCGAGAGAGTTGCTTATGATGATCAGGATGGTTGTTTGCATAATGCACATAACTTTGACATAAAGTCAAAGATGGATTCCGTCACTTGTAAGATTAGATATTTCTAAGCGTGTAGATTGTGTGAACGTTCCAATATAACAATAATGGGTGATCCTTGAAGGGGTCGCATAAATTTGAGGTTGGTGAACATATGGAAAATCAGTGAGTAGCCAGCTCTAAATTTACCATGACAGCACTGACCAACGCACTGTGCGACGTGTCCAACACAGTGAAGGTGAGAAGAAATGAACGCGACCATAAAATAGCCCCACCTCGTAGCTGGTCACTGACTGCGCAAGATGCAAGATCAATGCCAACCATACTGGTGCGGAACCGTCTGTAAGGCATCACAACTGTGAGGTGACGTTTAAAGTTAGTTATTGAAAAAAAAGGTAGCTTAACTTTTAATCAACATTTTTTTGATTTTTTTTTTATTTTTATCGTGCACTAATAAATGTTATCATCAGTCTACAATAACGCAGCCGAAAACTCCAATCAATCGAGAATATATAAAAATATAATTTAATCAAACTATCACAAGTGAGGCCCGGGACCGGGATTACATGCGACCGATCTACTTAGCTCCTCACACAGTACTCCGTTCATGAGGATAACTCCAAAGTGATGAAAATCATATAGGTCTGATATGCGAGTATCGGCAGCAAAACAATGCAGAGCTCTAAATTTTCGAAAATCTAAAATGAGCTGTAGCTGTGTTTAACGCATCATTTCCATACCGTCTATCTAGCCTAGCAACTCCAAACGAAAATTAGAAAGATGCACGCTAAGAACGCAAACCTAGATGTCGATTTTGTCGCCTTCAGATTTGTTTGAACGAATTAAATTGGTAACTCTTAAGAGTTGAAGAGTATAGTTGAATGCCCATGGCGAAATCCAATCTGCTCATCTGCAAAAATTAAGTTCGTTTTGATGTGAAGCATCATTCTATTCAAAAAAAAAAATTTTTCAAAAAGTTTACTTATTGAAGAAAGCAAACTTATTGGACGGTAGCTAGAAGCTTCAGTTGCATTTTTATCGTGCTTCAAAATTGGAACAACTTTAGCATTTTTCCATTTAACAGGAAAGTATGCCAAATGGAAACATCTCTTAAATAATTTTACCAAGAAAGACAAGGTACTCTCTGGGAGTTATTTGACGAGGATATAGAAAATTCAATCATCACCTGGAGCTTTCATGTTATAAAACTTTTTAGTTATAGATCTTACTTCGTCCAAATCAGCTCTCCAGGAATCATCAAAAATATTTTCTCGAGAGAAAATATTCAGATAATCCCGAGCAACCTGATTCTCAATAGAACTAGTATGACTCTGCAAGTTTCTGAGCTTTTTCCAAATTTGTGATCAAAATTTTACCACCTTCTTAAGCGCTGGACTAGGTTTTTGAGGTTTTTTTTTCAAAAATTTGTTTCCAAAAGGGTTTCTAACTGGGATCTAATTTAGAAACATTATTTAAAAAAGTTTAGTTCCTCAGGGCAGAGAATCGCTTTTTAATTTGTTTTCGCATTGGCAGGATCGCGTGTTCTTTGATATTGTCTCCTACGGACATTTTTAAGACGGATCAAGAGCGGAAGATCGTCGTCTATTATAATTGAATCGAATTTAACCTTGAATTTTGGTACTGAGGCAGCTCTTGCTTCAACTATGGAAGTAGTCAGAGATTCAAGAGCATAATTAATTTTATCTTTGGTTTGCAAATGAATGTTTGGATCGAAGTTATATTCCATAAATGTTCGATATTGCTCCCAATCAGCTCTATGGTAATTGAAAGTAGAGCTGTCGGGGTCAATTTATTCAATATGCGTGTTTGCCTGCTTTCGCTGCTAGATCAATATGTGGATGGAACATAAATTAAACGAATTACTTGTAATTTGCAAATGTTTGCATGTGCGTAATGTTTTAAAACTATATTTTCATGATTCGTCATGTAAGGGAGAACAGCCCATAATGCACCCCTGGGGTAAAATGCCCACTTATAGAAAAACAGCGATAACTTTTCCTCAGATGCATTTTCCGGGTAACGGTTTGTGATTGTTTTCAACTGGAGGTTTAACAAATAATTCTTGATCATAAAATCATGTATTGACCTACTGATTCCTTAAAAAAATTGCATTTTGTGCAAAACAGGACACAGTTGTTAAAATCATCGACTGTAAATTAAGCTTTTATCATCATGTATCACAAAAAAAAAATTAAAAAATTTACGTTTCGTATATTTTTTAGATATTTTACTTGATGAATCACAGTTTAACATTCTATTGAGATTTTGAGACCTTATTTCTGATGTAACATAAAGAAATAATCATTTGAAATACCGCTTCCCTTTGCATTATCTACTTGCAGGGGTTATGGTTTGTTTACCATGGGGTGCATTTTACCCCAATGTTGTGGTGCGTTTTGGCCATTGTTGTCGTGCGTCTTGTCCCAATGTTGTGGTGCATATTGCATCATGAATCAGGCGTTTTGCCCCGCTATCATTTTGGAAGCAATTTAGAAAATACCTTGAAAGTCATGGAAAATCATCCTTTTGTAGTTCTAAATCACTCGATCTTTGTAGAAAACATGGTAATGAACCAAACGCCATTACTTTCTTGATTTTAGCTTCCATTCGCCAGCCATTGACGATTTTGCTTAAACGGTGCGTTTTGCACCATCCTACCTACGTCAGGCAACGTCGGTTGATGTGCCTCATGAAAGACGAACTGATTAAAATCCAGCGCTATTTCACTCGTCCACTTCACCAAAGCTTGAAAGAAACACGAATATAGCGAAGGGAGAAAGAGAGACAAACGATTGAACATTTGTTTGTAGTTGCCGATTGAGGTACTAGAATGGGGCGAAGCTGCTCGACTTCAACAGAAAAAAGAAAATTAGCAGTTTCTTCATCGCATCGATTTTGTCGGTTGAAACTGATATTGTGATCGGCAGTCCTAATAAAATTTTATACGGTTATTTTGTTTAACGATGTTTTCGGGGTATAATTCAAACAACTTGTGGAGTGGTTCAATCATTGGTGTTATCATTCGTTTATGGTATTTTTTTATTAGGAAGAGCAGACTACAAAAAGACAATATTCCGAGAACAATTCATGTCCAGGGTATTTGCGAACTTTTTTTTATTTATTTTAATTCGATTATTTGGTAAGGCTCAACTGTCTCAACAACACTTTACGGAGCCAATAATCTTTAAAATCAATGCTGCAATAATAATCAAAACACTATTAATTTTTTGGAGTTATTACTGTCTAGTATATGTTCATCAGAAAAATTAGTGGAATACCAAATAATAAACAAACAATACTATTTGACAGTCTTAAATCGATAACCGGAGAACTTTAAGATTTGGGTGTAATTGCTTTTGTAAACAAACACGTCCATCGCTGATTTCTCGTGAATAAAAACACAATCTCTCGAACAAACTACACCAAATGATAAAGGAATCATTCCTCTTCCTGTTTGTGTTGTTAGTTTTATAGATTGAGCTTTAATTCGCGATAAATCGGCAAATGACGAGTTCGTTTACAAAAGCAATTACGCCCTAATTTCGAAGTTCTCCGGAACTTTGAAATTATACTGTGGTTTGAATGAGTAAAAATGGTGATAAACGATATCTCCTCTTATTTACTATCCTATGTAGGATACCAGATTTTGAGTTCACAGTCCAGATAACGTAAATTTAAAGCATCATTATCACCTGGAGCATCAGACAGGTGCACGAGTCACACCAAAACCCATTTCCCCTGAAAAAATTTCCAATCATTTTTGTTTCTGTTGAAAAATTAAATCATTCTCAATTACATGCAACCATTTCCATCAATTACGAAATCAATCCCCCATATCCGTCCGGTCGATCAAACAGTCGATCTATCGGGGCAAACAAGACGAACGCGAGACCTCGAACGAGCGTATGGCCTCAAAATGCCCAAGATCATCATCGCACGTCCAAGATGATGCGCGATGATGGCGCACGCATCCGAACGCGGCCACGATCTTGAGACCTCGCATTTCCATCATCAGCTTCACCACCGCCCCATAGAGTTCTCTCCATCCACCGGACCGGGCCAAAGGCGACGACGACGACAACGACGACGCACCGCTCGAAGCATTGGGTGAACCATTTTTAAATGGCCATAATCATTGAGCGGTGTCGGCAAAATTAAGGTCACTCAGAGAGCGCATTGATTTTTCGGCCGTCAATAGAAATGAGGCCCTCGGTTGAAATCGAATTTGTATAGGTGCTATATAGTAGCTAGTCTGTTCCACTAAATCGTTTGGACTTCATTTCTTCCTCCGCTCCGTTTCTGCATTGTACAAAGCATCACTTACCAACCACTAACCGACGGATGGCCAGCAGCAGCGCCACGATGATTCACCTAAATTCGAAAAGAAAGTGAATTGATTTAGGCCCCAAACTGGTTGGTCTGCCAGTCGGACGGCCATAAAAGCAGCCAGCTAACGGTACATTCACGAATTTTAGCGCACGTTGAGTTCGGAACCTCGACGCGACGCCACCAAGCCAAAGCCAAGGCCCCAGCGCAAGTACCTACTGTTGGGAACTGCACATAGTTGGGTGCGTAGTTTTTACGAGGGGAGCTTACTTTTTGCATCGTTTCGGGAACGAACATGTTGTAGTGTCGGTCAACGGGACGTGTTGAGTCAGGTTATAGACGTGCCCAATCATCGATTCGACATGTGGTCAAAAATTAGCGAATTAGCGTGAATTGAGTCCAAATTTGGGCAACCACGCTGAGAGATGTAGTTGGTACAGTTTGTTTGGCATTAGATGCGGAATAGGAATTGAAGCCATTAGGGAATGTTTAACGTTCAACGTTTGCTAGGAGTAGGTACAAGATTACTATTTTTTTAGTTTCTTAAGAAAGGTGAGAGCAGGGTGAAGAAATTTTCTTTCGAGAACTTTTGTAACTTAAACATTGTGGATCTTTTTCAACTACCTACTTCTTTAAATATGGGTCTTCCATAGGCCATAATTGGAACACATAGCCATAACTGGTACATCTTCCCTATATAATATTATTTTCATTCTTCTGACTGCCAATCACTAATGGGCCCCAAATATACTGCAATCTGGTTGACAACCAGGTTGGGTTGCTGCTCAGTTGTATACAGGTTTGGCCAACAGATGTTCAAAAATAACTGGCCAATTACATCAAAAATACTGGAAGAAATCTGAATCCACAAACATACTAATTTCAGAACTTAAAAAATATATAGGGGAAATGGCTCTAATGTTGGCCTATGGATTTAATATTAGACCCATCGCTAAAAAGCTGACATTTATCGATTTTAACTAGATTAACGCGTCATTGGGACGGTGCTAATGGATATTTTTGGTCACTACTGAAAATTTAGTCGATTGCTTAATTTAAGAATGGGCCCAAATTAGGGGCATTTAGGCCGACTTTGCATCCATTTCCTCTACCTACTTATGTGTTTTTTTCAATTTGATTATTTGGTAAGACTCCACTGTTTAGAAAGAAAACTATACGGAGCCGAAAGTCTTTAAATCAATACTGACCTACGAAGTTGTAGCATTACTAACTATTTTTGACATTTTTAAATAGAAAATTTTTAGCGGCACCGGTGGTGTTGTAGTAAGCCTGATTACCTCTTGCCCCAGCAGGCCTGGGTTCAATCCCAGTCGGCGCCACCGGGATGTTCTGAGGGATAACATCTCTGATCACGCATTCCTTAGGAAGGGAAGTAAAGCCGTTATTCCCCTAGACTAATTTCATCAAATCTACAATGATTCATAAGTAAAAGTTTTTGTTTTGTGTTTTAGGCCTTCCTTAGCTCTGTCGGTAAAGGCACAACTATAAAGCAAGGTGTTGGAATTTTTCGGGTTGACACATTTCTCAACTTCCCTGCGCATAGAGTATGATTGTACTTGCCACACAATTATACTATTGCAAAAATGGTACAGGCTTAGAAAGCTTTCAATTAACAACTGCGGAAGTGTTCAGTTGAGTGTCGGCGTAAAATCCCAGTAGGGCCGTAACAAATCCAAAGAAGAATAACATTTGTGTTCGAACAAAACAGGGTATCTACTACCTGGAATACCGAGATTTCTCAGGGATGTTTATTTTTCCTGGAAAAACCTGGAGTTTTCAGAGAGTTTTAAGAATAATCTTACTAAGCAATTTTTATGAATTGAATGCAAACATTTTAATTTGCACGATATTTTATTTAACTTAATAGGTCCGGACCAGATTTATCTTCAGTATCAAATAAATTTTAAAATTCAGAACAATATTAAATAGAAGGGGCCCCAATGGTGGTTAAGGCTGCCCTGCTTAGAATTTCTGAAAATAAATCCAAATGATTTCTTGGGAGTATCCCGAAATAGTTCTTTGAAATGTATTAAGGTAATTCCAAGCAAAATTCCAAGGAAAACTGCAAGGAATTTAATTACTAAGAGGGTAATTCTAACTACATATCGAGAAAAATTTAAAAGGAATTCCAACGAGTACTCCAAGGATATTCCGGTGATAGTTTTTAGAAAAGAGAGTTCAATTGAAATTATGACGAGCATTTCAAAAAATTAGGGGAAATTTTGAGTAAAACTAAAAATTAATTCCTATGGTAATTACATGGCAATTCCAGGAGACTACTTAGTGAATGCTGAGGAACTATAAGTGATTTTTTCAGGAGTATTGGTTGGCCTATGGATCAAATATTGAGCCCGTCGCTAAAAATCTGCTATTTATCAATTTTATCTAGATGAACGCGTCATTGGGACGGTACTAATGGATATTTTTGGTCGCTTTTGAAAATTTAGTGGATTTCTGGATTTATGTATGGGCCCAAATTAGGGGCATTTAGGCTGACATTACATTCTTTTCCCCTATATGAAAATTTAGAGATCACAGGCAAGGGAAAACATAAAGTTTAAAATGTGGACAAATTTTGAAGATATCGGATTTGAATATCTGGATCACGGAGATTTTAGACTTTTTAGTGATTGAATTGACTTTAAAATTGTGACCTAGCCACAAAAAAGAGACCTGCTACAAGCCCTTCTTTTTAGTTTTGGATGAGAGAGTAAATCAATAGCTGTGATATTTTAAAGCATATTGTTTAAAGTAATCTCGGAAAATATGGAGCATATTTTATAAATCTGAAAATAAATCTGTATGTATTTCTGGCAAGACGACTGCAAGTCTGGAAAATCCTGGATCTGGAAAAGATTTGGAATACTGACAACGCTGGTCACGCGTCCCATAGTAACGGTTCACTGGTAAACGACGGTGGCCACAGTCCTCTCTGAGCACTTAATTTTACATGACATGTTTGTTTATGTTTTATCCTTTATATCAAAGATGGCAAGTGTAGAACTAGTTTTTTCTAAGTGAAAAAATAGAAATAAGACATAAAAAACTAAACATACTTTGGAAAGGATCTTTGGTTTTTGAAATTTTTCCTCCATTAACCTCTCCCATGCCCGGTTGGGCATATCCAAAAAAATTCCCAGATGCGGTCGTCCCGATTCCCTCGAGCATGGTTTCGATAATGTAATTTATCATAATTTAAGCTGTCCATTTTTCGTTATTTTTTTTCTGCCATTTCTCCTTCAGATGCTGAAGATGCTCACCGGCGTGGAGAAGTTCATCAATGGACCGGACGGCGATCCAATGAACGCCGCTCAGTGCATCGTTTGTCGGAAATTGAGGTCAGCACTATCTACCTCCGCTGATGTACCTGTACATTGGGGATTTGGGATAGCATTCGCGCGGAAATTTATCGCTTCTTTTTTTCGGAAATGAATTTCATAAATAACAACAACTATTTAATAATTTCTTGCCATGTCGAAGGAGGTGAACTGTTCGTGATGCCCATCGAAGATGCGGGGTCAGAAAATGTAGGATAACGGTGTCCGTTGGTTGTAGGCACTGATCGACGATAAATATTTATGATATTGTTTTGGGAACTACTCGAAACTTATAAAAAAATAACAACGCCACATTCACACTACAACCGTAACGTAAGGCCATGAAGCGTCTGGTGAAATGTATACTTATTACGTATGATAAATGATAGCTGAAATCACTCCATTGAAAATTATACCTCAATAGATTCAAACGAATTGCATCTGTTTTAATTACGGCTCTGCAAAGTGCAGGTTTACGGTAGATTCGAAAATGCACTGCTCGGCATTGGCAGTGCTTTCAGTGGTTCTGGTTGCAGTCGATTGTGATGGTTCGGGCGGTTGGTAAACGATTTCATAACCCAATAAAAGTTCTTCATTCTACTCGTCCTTTTAGTATACTTCACTTACGGATCTGGAATCGAGCAATGGGGTCTTATTAGTAAATATTGCGAAGGAGAAAGACAAAGCCCTATTGACTTGGATACAAGTGTTGCGAAGACTGTACCGGATCCCATTCCTTTGGAGTTGGTTAACGTTAAAGAGAATCCTATCAATGTTAGGGTCAAAAATAATGGTCACACAGGTAAATGTTGGTGATTATGCTAGGATAAATACGTTTTCTTTAATACCTTACACAACTAGTTATTTTCAGCCTCACATATCCAGCGTCCAAGGGTCTCGGTCTACGAGGAGGTCCCCTCGAAGGAACATTCAACTTTGCCAGTTTGCATTTCCACTGGGGCTCCGAGCATACGATTGACACGGAATGGTTCCCCCTCGAGATGCACATGGTTTTCTACAACCAAGACTATGGCTCTCTACACAAAGCTCAATTTCAACCGAATGGGTTAGCAGTGCTGGGCTATTTTTTCTCCAATCAATCCGGAACAGAATCCAGACGATGGGTGGATTCACTGAAATCGGTGAAGAAGGCGGGGTCTGGATATACATTTGTTCATCCAAGCTATATGAATTTGGCCCGAATAATTGGCTTGAAACCAAAACCGTACTTCTACTATCGGGGAAGTTTAACGACGCCTCCTTGCTATGAGACTGTCTCGTGGATCGTGCAAAAAGAGCCTCTAGTAATTAGTTCAGCACAGTTGAATCTATTCGAATGTTTGAAGGGAAAGCATGGCTATTTAAGAGGCAACTACCGACCGGTCCAGAACTTGAATGGAAGAACTGTATGGATATATGATAATTGATTTAACCTTGATCGATGGAAGTGATTAACTGAAATGTTGATGATTTCCGTATTTCATTAAATAAATCCTCGCCTCTAGGAATTCAAAAAACAATTTTTCTTTACCTCACGGAGCGAATTTATTTTCATTTTTTTTTCGAATACAGAATCCACTAAAATTTAAAATAAATTTAAAATATGTATCAGAATACTAAATTTTATATTGACATACAATTTTTTTGGTGATAGAAGAAATGGCTCTTATGTTGGCCTATGGATCTAAGATTGGGCCCATCGCTAAAAATCAGCTATTTATCAATTTTATCTAGATGAACGCATCATTGGGACGATTGGTCGCTATTGAACATTTAGTCGATTGCTGAATTTATGTATGGGCCCAAATTAGGGGCATTTAGACCGACATTACATCCATTTCCCCTATCTCACTTTTATTTGGCCTTCTTCCCATCAGACTGTGTTCTTCTATAACTTTAATTTCAAACTTACCACATTCCTCAATAAAATGGGCTTTAACAAAAAGTTAAAACAATGTGACCAAAAGTTCCTGTTCTACGATTTATGTCAATTTTCAAGTGTCAATATTTAAATTTTTTTCTTATGTTCGCATTTTTCAAGAGCTTTTGACGTAGGACTACGTCTTTGATTTCTATATGGGGTTACACTTTGTGAAAACTGAAAATAGAACATGTAACAAATTAAGAAAGATTTTGAACGCTAATAACTCAGCTGCCCCTGTTCCAATTTCAATAATTTTATCACCAATCGATCAGAAATATGGCTACGCATCGAAACAACGCTTCCGAATGTTGATTTTCAACAAGAATCTATTGAAAAACTGGTAAATATCCAGCATTGTCCAAAAGCGTCGAATTAACTAACAAATCCACCATCTGCCTACATGCATATGCTGCTTCCCCAGCACAGTCGTCAGAGAGTAGTAAGTAGACGAAACAAGTCAAAGTGGCATTCGCCTTCGATCCTCGGGCGCGTGCGAATAGGGAGGGTGGAATTGCGTAATGTTTTGCACACTCATCGCCATATTCAGAACCAAACGCAAATTCTTCGAGATAACTACCATCCGTCGTCTGGCTCGCCGTGGCGGTGTCTGACGTATCTCCGGTCTGATTTACGAGGTGTGCTGAAGGTGTTCCTGAAAAATGAGATCCGTGATGCTGTCACCTACACTAAACACGCCAAGCGTAAGCGGCCATGGGTGTCATCTACGTTTTGAAGTGACAGAGACGCACTCTGTTTGGTTTCGGAGGTTAAATCATCACCATCTTTGGCAACAAAACGGCTCTTTTCAGGGCCACCAAGCTTATTACAGTAAAGAGTAGGAATAGAATTCATCTGCCTGTTTGTCCATATTCAGAACCAACGACCACACAAAATGCTCATGTAATCAAACTGGAAGCAGGGGTACAAATTATTTTGATCAACCTTAAATCGCCACGGCCGGATATTTTCGATGGAAGAAGCAACAATCTAGCATCTAATTCGACGAAGACGGCAGGAAACATTTGTGAAGCCGAGTTATTTACGAAAGAGAATGTAGATGAAGAGAATCGATCAATGTAGATAGGACCTATTGAAAAGTGACGCGAGATTCCCGAAGGAAGCCGTGATCAGAGATGTTATGCCTTAGAACATGCCGGTGGCGCCGACGGAGATTGGACCCAGGCCTGCTGGGGTGAGAGGTAATCACGCTAACCACCGGCGCCGATATCTTTCAAGATATCACGGCGAATGAGATCGACCCAAATTTGAGTTTAGTTATCTCAGAAATAAGAAATAAAGTGCAGGAACTCAGCGATGAGTAAATTTGCTTCATGTTTTCCCAGGTTTTTTCCAGGATTTTCCAGGGGAAAATTCCCAAATTTGAGAAAAGTAAAGATTGGATTCACTCAGTCCATTGGTACTACTCCGAGACTGAATGAAATTTTCGTCAATTTCCTCATTTTCTGGCAGATTTTTTAGTTTTTTCCACAGGAAACCATGAGACAAATTTACTCATCGCTGAGTTCCTGCACTTTTGGTGATTATGAGTGAACTAAACTCAAATTTGGGTCGTTCTCATTTGCCGTGTACGCAAAAGGAAAAGAGCCAGAGTCGCTCCTTCATAGCAAACTACTCATAATGGGAGGAGTCTTTGTAGCTTTTGTACCACTTAGTTGCACATAATTCTGCTTTAACCTGAAAAGATATAAAAGAGCGCTGCTGTATGGCATTAGCTGATTCCTTGCTTGAACGTCAAGCAGTACAGTTCGGTCTTTGCTCGCTCTGTCGAGTTGTTCGATTAACCTATAGTTTGTTACAAACGTTCGCAGATATACTGCACGTCGCGTCGCATCGCGTGATGTGAAGACAGCGCTCCCGGAGCAGACTTTGTGACCAAGCGGAGAAGAAAAACAGTGGTGAGGGTAGCTCGGTACCTACCTCAAATAGGTACGCTACTCTTCCCACCGATGTTGGGAATACCAACCAGTCCCGGTGAAGCGGACGAAAAAGAGGAAGAAGAATCAAGGACAGTCCGATGGTACGAGAGGACGCGACGATGTTACCGCGACCAACGCCAGCGACATCGGTGATTTCGGCGACGCCGTCGAAACCGAGAATGCTGCCGGCCCGAGTGCGGTGAAAATCAAGCTTCCTCCACTGGTGGTGAAGCAAGTACCACTCAACACGCTGATTGGCGATCTCTCATCGCTGGGCGTTGCAGCGGAGTTTAAGCTCGGCAGGATCGGCACCAAGGTGATGCTGCGAACAAAAGCAGAGTACGAAGTGGCCGTGAAATATCTGAAGGATTCCAAGGCGGAATTCTTCACGCACGACATCCCCGGTGAGAAGCCCTTCAAGGTAGTCATCAGGGGTTTACCAAACTTTGACCCCAAGATGGTCGAAGCTGAAATCAACCAGTACAAGCTAGCCCCAATCGCTGTCTTCCGAATGAAAAGGAGAGACGAAAACGTGAAGACGTACCCGGATTGTCTCTTCCTGGTGCACCTCCAGAAAGGGACGGTGACTCTCAATGCGCTGTAAGCCATCCGATCGATCTACTCCATCATCGTACCATGGGAGCCATACCGTGGTGGCCATCGTGACGTAACGCAGTGCCAGCGGTGCCTCAATTTTGGACACGGTACCCGCAACTGCAACATCAAGCTACGCTGCAGCAACTGCGCTCAAGAACACGCCACTTCCAACTGCCCTGCGGATGGAGCCGTGGCGTTAAAATTCGCCAACTGTGGTGGTGCTCATCACGGTTTCGACAGACAGGGCTCCAAACGCGAGGACTTCAAACGCATCCGAAAACAGGTGGCAACTAACAATCAACCAGGACGCAAGAAGGACAAAGTCCCGGCATTTCGGACGGAGGATTTCCCGCCTCTTCGTGCTCCTCAGCAAAGGCAAGCGAATTCACTGGTGCATCCCACACAAGCAACTTCCGGTGATTCTGCTGGCCAAAGCTCTCCATCTCCCCCTGGATTCAGGAGACAACCAACAGCGCAAAACAACAACCCCGATCTGTTCTCAGCGGATGAACTGATGGAAATTTTCGTCAACATGTGCGGTGCTCTTCGTAAGTGCCGCAATAAGCCCGAACAAATCCAAGTGCTCGGTAAGTTCATCATCCAGTATGGCGTCTAAACCGATAACTATCGTCACCTGGAATGCTTGCTCTGTAAGCATCGACGTGGGCCTTTTAACCGAGACCCATCTAAAGTCCGACGACAGCTTCTGGTTGCCTGACCACAACATTATCCGGCTTGATCGCACCAGCTCCAGGGAGGGTGGTGTTGCGGTCGTCGTCAAGAAAGGAATAAAATACCACACTCTGTCTCCATACCCATATGGAGTCGTCGACTGGATACGTCCAGTTCATCGCCGTCTACTGCCCTCGACAGTGTGCCGCCAGCAATGGACTAGCGGCTAAATTTAAGAAGGACCTGTCCACCATCACCCGTATCGGTTCCCGCTTCGTAGTTGGAGGAGATCTGAATGCTCGCCATGAGGCCTGGCGGAACTACCGGCAGAACCAGAACGGTTGTCTCCTGTTCGACCACTCACAGCATGGGCTGTACTCCGTTTGGTTTTCGGATGAACCAACATTCATCTCACCGGCGGGCAACCCATCGACGCTAGACCTGTTCCTGGCAAATATCGGCTTGTCCAAGCCGGTAGCCTTGAACGAACTCAGCTCTGACCACCAACCGGTGGTAGCTGAACTGGGCTGCAACGTGGCTCCTGCTTCAAGCCTGCGCAAGGACTACCATCGCGTAAACTGGGCCCAGTTTGAACGCGTGGTAGACAGGCACATCATCGACAACCCGCCGCTCGACACCGTGGAGGACATCGACCGAGCGTTGGAGGGACTCCACCAAGCCATAACCGTGGCTGACGAGGCGTGCGTCCGACGAGTTCCTGTGAGGGGTAAGTTTATTGCCATTGATTCCCACACCCAACTTTTGATTCGCCTGAGAAATGTTCGTAGACGCCAGTTTCAGAGGACTGGAGTTCTGGGCAAAAAACGTGAAATGGCCGATCTGAACAGACAGATTGCTGAAATGAAAGTTTCGGGCGTGTTGTCCAGAATCTGGACGACCGCTCCAGACCATTCTGGAAGGTAGCCAAGGTCCTGAAAACTCATCCCGAACCCGTTCCACCTCTCAGAGTCGAAAATGATGACGATAGGCTTTTAATCACCCCACAGGAGAAAGCAAATGCGATCGGCAAGCATGTCGCTTCATCGCATTTGCATGGCTCGACTATCCAAAGTCCGCCCGATGATCAGGTTGCGCAATGCGTTCAAAACCTAGATACCTCCCCTTGTGTCGTGAATCCGGCGGATATGATTACAGTACAACAGATTTGCTCAGCGCTGAAATGCACCAAGAACATGAAGGCTCCCGGGTTTGACGGTATATTCAACTTGATCTTGAAGAGACTTGTTACAGTTTCTCTGAATCGAGAGAGGAAACTTGTATGTGGATTACTCCTGCTCCAACTACTATCTCACCTCGATAGCTCCTGGGCTAAAGGTGTCCACAGACTCGGGATTAGAGACTACGAGATTTCCCGAGTTCAACACATAGCATTCATACATTCATATGATAGCCGAAACTTACTTGAGGAAATAATACGATGCGGTAACCATAGTATAACGGCATAAGACATACAACTCACAAATTACGATCAATGACGTCTGAGAGGACGATAGGGATGCGTTGAAACAAATAAACTAACAAAGCAGCGTTGATTGTACTCACATTGTATTCAGGTACCTTCTCCTAACGTCCCTATCCATCCTAACCTTTCATTTTCAGGGGCGTCCCCCTTAATCCTACACCTCGCAAGTATGCCGCTGAGTGCCGCTTCCGTCTGCTGTTGGACAACGCTTTCCAATGGCGTGGTCGATCGAACGCCTTCGAAAATCTTCAAGGCTGGGCCTAGCCGCCCCCGACGTAGTCGAGACCGTCACCGACCAGTGCTTCTCTGTACGAACTGCGAAGAAACTCCTCGGAAGGCCTTTTCTGTTCGCGTTTTGGTGATCACAAACGTCTGTGCAGTTTTGTAGCCTCGATGTGTATTCGCACTACAATGCGGAAGATTCTCATTAGATACAATTCCAATAAGAAATGTGTGTTCTTGTTACCTCCAGGAAATCTGCGTGTATAGGTGATCTCGGGATATCGTTAGCGTCAGCGATTGATGGCGAATTGAGCTTTTCGTGCGTCGGAGATCCTCGACGAGATGAGGGATGCCACCCACGATTCCTGTTCTAGTGGTGAATCTGGAATTCTCGCTTACGCCGAACGATTGTTTTCGCCGTCAGTGCGCCGTACCGAGTTTGCTACCCTCGTGGTGAGCTCCTTCCAGTGGCTAGATTGGCTTAGTTCCACTGTTGGCTCTCGTCGATTGGTCTCGGATGTTGAATCCAGTGGGTGTTCGGAATTTTCTTGTGCTACGGTCCGATATTTTCGACGCACAAAACGACACACGTTCTAACGTGCGGCCGACTGCTAGCAAGCGATTACTTTTTCTGACCGGATATTATTATCCAATCCGAGAGCTGGTGGCGATCGCAGCTGATGGGAGTCGCAAAGATTGCGTTTTGGTTGTCGGAGCGGCAGTGTTGCCGCTTCGCTTGCAAAATGCGCATAATGGTTACAGACTCAGCATGAAAGTGCAGTCTCTTCTAACCGCTCTCTTCAACAGATGCTTGGAACTGCACTACTTTCCAAGCATCTGGAAAGTAGCAAAAATCATACCAATCCGCAAACCCGGTAAGGATCCAACATTGTCTTCAAGCTACAGACCAATCAGCTTCCTTTCAGCGCTGAGCAAATTGTTCGAAAAACTCATTCTCAATCGTTTGCTCAAGTTAGTCGAGGAAAATAACATTCTCCTTCCGGAACAATTTGGTTTCAGAAAAGGGCATTCCACCGATCACCAGCTAGTACGGATGATGAATAACATCCGAAGTAACAAAGCTGTATCCAAGTCCACAGCCATGGCCTTATTAGACGTTGAGAAGGCGTTTGACAATGTTTGGCATGACGGACTTGTGTACAAGCTTTGTAACTTCAACTTCCCATTACATCTGATTAAAATCACCCGTAACTACTTTTAGCAAAGGTCGTTTAAGGTATCGGCATTGCCAAAATAGATTCCAAAATTAACGAAATTAAGACTAATGTAATTTATCAGAACATGCTTTGATATGCAATTTGTATATAGTAGGTTAGGTGTATATAGTAGTTGTAGGTTAGTTGTAGTTGTAAATAGTAGTTATAAGTAGTCTCCTTTTTCCAATTCAAATCAAACCAATCCCACCAAGGTGGTCATACTTTAAAATAGGCCTGATAGGACTAGAAACTGTAAATAATAATTAAAATCTCAAATGTACTAAAGTTGAAAAGACGCATCTGTGTCACTTGAAAAATTTATACATTTAAACCACACAAGCACAAGAAATAAAGATCATTTAAAGTTTTTTTTAAAGTTTTTATTTTGATTTTTATGTCGTTTACAATTTATCCAAAAAGTTTAATAATGGCATTTCTACGATAATTACGGGTGTCAGATTTCAAAACCAACAATTGAAATGGCCTTAACTTCATTTTGTAAACAAACCTTGTAAGGCCATTTTCTCGCGAACCGAAACCTTCATTTGCAAACCTAAACCACAATCGGGTAGAGGAGAATTTTCCCTACCTGTTCATTATGTTGGTTTGCCTTTGCGGACTTCGGTTCGCGAGAAAATGGCCTTACAAGGTTTGTTTACAAAATGGCCATTTCAATTGTTGGTCTTGATTTTTGCCTAATATGAAAATAGGCACCAAATGAGACGATTTTCAAATTTCAGGGAATTTCTCATTTATCAGAGACTTATTGAAAAGGCGTTCTAAAGGAAGGGTGAATTGTTCTGAAAGATTCTTTGCAATTCCATCAGGTCCTAGTCCTTTAGAAGCGTTCAAATTTTTTAGTGCATTGGGGACTGCATGTTGACATATTTGATTGACAGATATGTAGTGGGAGACTTCGGGAATGGTTGCAAAGAAGTCGCGGTCACGATCTTTTTCAGAAAATGTGGTGTATACTTCCTGAAAGAAATTTGCAAAGAGATTGCAGATTTCGGAAGGATTTTCACCTACATTTCCATCAAAATGCATTCGTGACGGAAAATTATTACTTTTCAATTTTGTTTTTTTCATAATTGAAAAAGTTCTTAAGACATGATTTGACTTCATTTTCAACTTTACGATTATACTCTTCATGTGCAGTGTTAATGGCTGTGTTGAGTTGGTTGCATATGTTATGATAGTGATGTAAAGTTGTGCTAGTGCTTTGCTCTTTGTATAGTTTGTGTGCTTTCTGCTTTTTGTTCTTCAAATATTTTAGTTGTGGATTGAACCACACTGGCAGTTTGTTGTTTTGTGTTCGCCTTCTTATTTTTATTGGTACTACACTAAACTGACTCCACGGTGCTGTCTCCCAGCCCAATAACCACAAATGACGAAGCTTATTTGTTTAATTTTAAACCCCCCGATGTTCCTCATAGCGTATTTTGTATACCTAATACATGACCACAACTTCTGAAGCTTCATCCCCCTCTCCCCCTCAACCCATAAAAAGCTACGTCATTTATGACCGTTCCCTTATCAGGTAGACCTTGTTTCTCTCCAAGTCCAATGCATCGTGCGTAATAAGCACCAACGGTATGAATGAAAAATCGTGCCCAGGGAAAATTTACGTTCTCAAAATATAGTTAAAAAACCGCTGCTCCAAAACCTATTCATTCACATTCGCATTCATTCATCAATGCACCCGATGCACACAACAGATGATATATGACCTCGTTTACAATTTTTTTTCCTTACAAGCCGTCTGCGCGTTGTGGCCAGCTGTGCCACTAATTGCTGGCCTCGACATTGATATTGATGTACATGCGCGCACACGGCCCATCAGCATCATCTTCCATTCCGAGCCCAATGTCAATGGCTATAGCTGTATTGCATATTATTTCCATTTTTCGGACGGCCCTCGAATGTACATTGCATCCCAAATTGACGACGCAAGCAAGCGCAGCCTCTGCCATTAAAGTGCAAATTTGCCAAAACGGACCCTCCTCGAGAGAAATGCATGTTTGCGCAAAAATGACAAACATGTGGCGTTGTTATTCGGCGACAAACCCGAACCGGTGCTTACAGCTTGAGCGTCTGTGTATTTGGGCACACTTCCTTCTTCCTGGCAGTTGGCGTTTGCTGACCTGACCGAGCTGGGTAGGTAATTAGCATTAATGATTCTCTGTAGACATTATCGTCAAAAATGCAAAACGGTTGTCGCTTCTGCCGAGGCTTGCTCCTCCTTGAGTCGTAATAAAGCGGCATTACATTTATTGCATTTTTGAGAAGTCAACAGCGAGCGAAAGAGGAGACACTTTGGAATGGGAGTGTGTCACAACGAGATTGCAAATTCAATGTCATATATTTGTAAGCGTTTTATTTATGTTGAACTTTGATTTTAGCACACCCTTCCTAGAGTGCATACTTCTTTACATCGTGTATGCACAATAAACATACTTCGGTACATTCAGTTAGCCAATCATTTATCTATTCAACCGAATAAAATCGCTATAAATATACAACTGATTGGCACACATTAGGATCAATTTCACGCTTTTTCCGTTCTTGGTCTGCAGGTGGACAGGAATCCCCCGAATAGCACGGTGGGTGGTACCGTCATCGGCTGTCCCCATCTAATTGAGCTGATTTGTTGTACGTGATTAGAGTTTATCATAAATTTGCCACACCTACAGAAAATCAGCTCAATTGGTTGGACACAATTTGCTCCATCCACCACGCTATTCGGAGGATTCCTGTAATTTGATTTCATGCTACATCGAACTTCAAAATTTTTACAGAACACCCCCATAAATAGCTGCTCAGTGACAAGCGCATGCGAACCGCCATTCGGTAATGAGTGATAATTTAATGATCATTCGCCAATTTTCAGAACAATCGAGTTGCAAATTCGATACCGATCTAAAGCAGACCGTTGCGTTGCTCTTGTGATCAATAATAAATTCAATATTCCGCAAACATCTGAACTTGAGCGGCGATCGATCGGATCGAGCCGACGGAGCACGGCTAACGCTGATTAGTTGCAGTTTTGTGCAATGCAGCATAAATCAAGAGGCAATTCTGCAATCTAATTTTCTTGACTGTTCGTTTGTTCGCTAATCGCTCCGTGGAGTCGGGCGTCGTAAAAATCGCGATTTTCATCGTTTTATGAGGTGCTTGCAGCTCGATATCTACCATACTATTTACACTACATATAAATCCATCCAGCGCGGTCGTCAGGGCGGTTAGCAGAGTGTGTTATAATTTTCCTCTATTGTGGATTGATTTTCCTTTGGTGGGGTTAATATTTCTGCTGGTTTTTCCTTTTCGCCTTCTGCATTTAGCCTAGCTTTAGTATTGCCGAGCCGGCTTGGCCAATAATTATAAGTCCAATAATCGAGAAGCGAAGCCGAGGGGATGTGTTGCAATAACGTGGAGGCAGCCAATGGAGTTTGTAATTTGATTTGTTTTTCTCGCTGCAAGATGGTGTGAGCAATTCGTTAAATAGGTTCGTGAAGGTCAGACAGTGCAGAAAAGCGGCCGAAGGCGGATTTTCCTTTGCGGAATCGTGCGAGGGTTGATTGGGGGTACATTTGTTTGTAGCGGAGGAGAGCTGTCCAAATATTATATCCATGTTACAATTATACATATAGCGTTACACTACATTTTGCCAACGAGCGTAAAAAGGTAGTTCTCCGAGGACACTGAAGAACCAGTGCACAGTTGTCCAAAATAGACGAAGCAGTTTGTTTTGAATGCGCGCCTTTCACTCATCTTTTGCCACACCATCTTTAGTTATCACTTACAATAGTTCAACAATTGGTCCCATATTTGCTTAAAATTTTACGATGGTAATTCAAAACTTAAACTTTAAGCTTGAATTCTCATGCTTATCCTGTCTACAGTCATACCTCGATATAACCAGGGCTGTGGAGTCGGAAGGGATTTTATGATCCGCGGGATCGGAGTCGGCAAAACTATACTGACTCAAATTCCATGGCCAAAAGATTGGATTCAGAATGAAAAGTGCATTCTGAAACCTTTAGTTTAGGCTGTTACAAATTGTATTTTCACTTTTAGTCTCAAGAAAATGGTCATGTTAGAGGTAGGGGCAAACAAATATCAACACATTTAATTGAAAACATATTTTTATTTTGACCTAGGACTACATCTTTGTGGATTATACTGGGGTACAAACGTGACGAAATAGTGTTAGGTTTTAATTGATTTTTTTAATTCTTTTCACACCTTTTGATTGATGTAAGATTTATCATTAATTATTAGTAAACTATTTAAAATTGATCAAACTTTTAAATTAAAATCAACCAATGACGTGCACGCTTGCTATGACTATCGAGGTAACCGAGAGATATGACCGGTTGTGAGGTTATAAAATGCTTACCTGTACGTTTTGCTTCAGATATCTGAGGATGTGACGGATGTCACATCGATAGACGCCGTACACGGCTGATGAAACTAGAAAGAGTGTAAAGTTATCTAAAAAATCTGCATGAAAAATAGAAAAAAAAAACTTTACGTCTTTAAAGTGTATGAGTGCACTAGTACACGGCCAATTAGATTAACTCAAAATTGAATTGAATTTGACTCAAAACTTAACCCTTTACATAGTGAATGAGTAAATTTTTCTTTGACTTTCAAGGAAAAACTTCTTGAATACCGTAGAACTAACCGGTGGAAACTAACGATTTTAAATTGGCTCACTACTTGACTAACCTATTGGTCCCAAGCAAATCGATTAACGTACCCCATTGTAGTCGACATTCTAGTACTATACTATGTTTGTTTTGATTCGCTATGAAAGTTTGACAGATAAAATGAGGGGTTTGTGGACTTTCCTATGTTTCGAAGGGGGCATCGATTAGCTTGGGACCGAAGATAGTATCAGAGCTGAGCCAAAAAGATGATCACGTTTCTTCGGGACCTTCTGGTCTTAGAGTTACCTCTATGGTAAAACCCCGTTGAATAGCTAAAATTACATTTAAACCGCACTTACATTGAATTTGTTTAACGGGTGCTTAATTCGACTCAGGAAAGGAGTTACTTTTATCGGCCGTGTAGACTGGGTTTTTTTCCTCAATTTTCGTCACATTCGAGCAGATTTTTGAGGAAAATTTGACTCACTCAGAGAGTAACTCCACTTCCACGATTTTAAGTGAAATGTTTAGTGATGTTATGATGGTTAAAGCTGGTGACCCTCCAGGGTAACCAGGGATTGAAAAAAATAGCTTTATTTCCTACAAGGGCGCACAGGGTAAATCAAAATGAGTAACCAGTTCCAAATTTACCATGACATTGTGAAAAAGGCCTATCTAGTATGCTTATTGCAGAATATTTTTTGAATCGCTGTGTGGTGCTAGTAACGGCTACACTCAGTTCAATTTGCACCTGAATTGCTCTTAGTAGTATATATATAGTACCTAATTCCTATGCATTATAGTAGGTAACTTTCAGTCAGATATACTTATCATATATACCTATCATATATACCTATACGTACTTATACCTAACCGTATTAAATATCTTGGCGTGATTATTGCTGACACACTTAAGTTCAACTCTCACATTGACAATGTCATCAAGAAAATTTCCAAGAAGTATGGAATTCTATGACGACTGAAAAACGATTTAACTATTGCCAGTAAAATACAGCTATACAAATCAATCATCTCACCTCATCTTGACTTTTACCCTTCTATTTTAGTTTCTGGCCAATGCAACACAAATATCGAGATTACGGCGCTAGCAGAACAAAATAATGCGTTTGATTTTGAGATGTAATAGATTCACTTCCTCAACTTTGATGCTAGACGCCTTACAATGATTGTCGGTAAAGCAAAGAATTGTACATATATTTGTTTTTTTTTTTTTTTTTTTTTTTATTAAAATGATCTTTATTTCTTGTGTTTGTGTGGTTTACATTTATGAATTTTTCAAGTGACACAGATGCGTCTTTTCAACTTTAGTTCATTTGAGATTTTAATTATTATTTACAGTTACTAGTCCTATCAGGCCTATTTTAAAGTATGACCACCCTGGTGGGATTGGTTTGATTTGAATTGGAAAAGGGAGACTACTTATAACTACTATTTATAACTACAACTAACCTACAACTACTATGTACACCTAACCTACTATATACAAATTGCTTATCAAAGCATGTTCTGATAAATTACATTTTTGTGTAAATTTAGTCTTAATTTCGTTAATTTTGGAATCTATTTTGGCAATTCCTGCCTCTTCGTGTAAATTTGTTATTCTAGTGTCGAAAGGACGATCAAGAACCATCCTCAGCACTCTATTCTGTGCGACCTGAATTTTGTTCCTGTGAGTCTGTGCACATGATTCCCACACCGGAGCTGCGTAGAGGATCGCAGGTGCTATGATTTGTTTGTAGACGGCTAGTTTGTTCACCCTTGAGAGGCGGGATCTGCGGCAAATCAGCGGATACAGACACCTAACCAAGGCAGAACACTTGATTACGGTTTTCTCCACATGCGAACGGAAGAGGAGCTTTTCATCGAACAACATCCCGAGATAGGTTACTTCGGCGGACCACTCAACCCTTGAGCCATCCATGATTACAGTACAAGATGGAGCCGGTTTCAGTTTGGGCGATTGCCGATGGAGGAACATGATCGCTTGTGTTTTGGAGGCATTGATTTTGATTTTCCACGTGGTGGCATAATCAGCAAAGGCGTTAAGGCATCGTTGAAGTTTGTTCGTTATTTCGCGAGGCATCCTTCCTTTGACGGCTATTGCGGTATCATCTGCGAACAGGAAAAACACGCAACCGTCTCCAAGGGGAGGAATGTCGGAAGTGTAAATGCTGTAAAGCAAGGGGCCCAGCAGACTGCCTTGCAGGACTCCTGCTGGGATGGAAAACGTGTCGTAAAGACAACCATTCAACGATACCTTAAACGACCTTTGCTGGAGGTAGTTACGGGTGATTTTAATCAGATGTAATGGAAAGTTGAAGTTACAAAGCTTGAATACAAGCCCATTGTGCCAGACATTATCAAACGCTTTCTCAACGTCTAACAAGGCCATGGCTGTGGACTTGGATACAGCTTTGTTACTTCGGATGTTATTCATCACCCGCACTAGCTGGTGATTGGTGGAGTGCCCCTTTCTGAAACCAAACTGTTCCGGAAGGAGAATGTTATTTTCCTCGACAAACTTGAGCAAACGATTGAGAATGAGTTTCTCGAACAATTTGCTCAGCGCTGAAAGGAGGCTGATTGGTCTGTAGCTTGAAGGCAATGTTGGATCCTTACCGGGCTTGCGGATTGGTATGATTTTTGCTACTTTCCAGATGCTTGGAAAGTAGTGCAGTTCCAAACATCTGTTGAAGATAGCGGTTAGAAGAGACTGCACTTTCATGCTGAGTCTCTTCAAGATCAAGTTGAATATACCGTCAAACCCGGGAGCCTTCATGTTCTTGGTGCATTTCAGCGCTGAGCAAATCTGTTATACTGTAATCATATCCACCGGAGGCACGGCACAAGGGGAGGCATCTAGGTTTTGGACGCATAGCGCAACCTGATCTTCGAGCGGACTTTGCATAGTCGAGCCAAGCAAATGCGATGAAGCGACATGCTTGCCGATCGCATTTGCTTTCTCCTGTGGGGTGATTAAAAGCCGATCGTCATCATTTTCGACTCTGAGAGGTGGAACGGGTTTGGGATGATTCTTCAGGACCTTGGCTACCTTCCAGAATGGTCTGGAGCGGTCGTCCAGATTCTGGACAACACGCCCGAAACTTTCATTTCGGAGTGAGTCCATTCTGGAAGCAATCTGCCTGTTCAGATCGGCCATTTCACGTTTTTTGCCCAGGTCTCCAGTCCTCTGAAACTGGCGTCTACCCACATTTCTCAATCGAATCAATAATTGGGTGTGGGAATCAATAGCAACAAACTTACCCCTCACAGGAACTCGTCGAACGCATGTCTCGTCAGCCTCGGATATGGCCTGTTGGAGTCCTTCCAACGCCCGGTCGATGTCATCTACGGTGTCGAGCAGTGGATTTTCATCGATGTTGCTGTGCACCATTCGTCCGTACTGCACCCAGTTGACATGGTGGTAGTCTTTACGCAGGCAGCTTCTAGCAGGAACCACGTTGACACCGACTTCAGTCACCACCGGTTGGTGGTCGGAGCTGAGATCGTTGTGCGCCTCCGGCTTGGATAGTCCGATGTTCGACAGGAAGAAGTCCAGCGTGGAGGGATTTCCCGTCGGAGAGATGAATGTTGGTTCGTCCGGAAATTGCACAGTGTACAGTCCATGTTGTGCGTGGCCGAACAATAGACATCCGTTCCGGTTCCGCTGGTAGTTCCGCCAAGCTTCATGGCGGGCGTTCAGGTCGCCCCCAACGATGAATCGGGAGCTAGTACGAGTGATGGCGGTCAGGTCGTTCTTGAATTGGATGTCTAGGCCGTTGCTTGTGGTACACTGACGTGGGCAGTAAACTGCTATAAACCGGACGTTTCCAGTTGGTGTTTCCACCTCCACACTAATGGCTTCGATGATACAAGTGCGGATGTGGGGCAGAGTGCAAAACTTGATTCCCTTTCTGACGATGACCGCTACACCACCCCCCCCCCCCTGGAGCTGGTGCGATCAAGCCGGATAATGTTGTGGTCAGGCAACCAGAAGCTGTCACCGGACTTTAGGTGGGTTTCCGTTAGAAGACCCACGTCGATGCTATGCTTGCGGAGGAAGTCGGCAAGCTCAATCTGTTTAGCTCTTACAGAGCAAGCGTTCCAGGTAGCGATGGTTAGCGGTTTAGACACCATATTGGATGATGAACTTACCGAGCACTTGGATCTGTTCGGGCTTATTGCGGCACTTACGTAGAGCACCGGTCATGTTGATAAAAATCTCCATAAGTTCATCTGCTGAGAACAGATCGGGATTATTTGTTTGAGCTGTTGGTTGCCTCCAGAATCCAGGGGGGGATGGAGAGCTTTGTCCAGCAGAAGATCCAGACGTTTCTTGAGGGGGCGCGGATCGCACCCTGGGATTTGCTTGTCCATGAAGAGGCGGAAAGTCCTCAGTCCTGAAAGCCGGGGCCTTATCCTTCCTTCGTGCTGGTTGATTGTTGGTGGACGCTTGATTTCGGATGCGCTTGAAATCCTCGCGTTTAGGGCACTGCTTGTTGGATCCTTGGTGAGCACCACCACAGTTGGCGCATATGGACGCCATAGCTTCATCCGCAGCACATTCGGAGGTGGCATGGTCTTGAGCACAATTTCCGCAGCGTGGCTTAATGTTGCAGTTGCGGGTACCGTGTCCGAAGTTCAGACACCACTGGCACTGAGTCACATCGCGATGGCCGCCACGGTATGGCGCCCAGCGAACGATGATGGAATTGATGGACCGGATGGCTTTCAGTGCATTGAGCGTCACCGTTCCCTTCTGGAAGTGTACCAGGAAAAGGCTATCCGGGTACGCCTTCACATTCTCGTCTCTTCTTGTCATTCGGTACACGGCTCTTGGGGCTAGCTTGTACCTGTCCCTGATTTCATGTTCGATAAACTTCGGGTCGAAATTTGGTAGGCCCCTGATGACGACCTTGAACGGTTTTTCACCGGGTATGTCGTGGGTGAAGAATTCCACCTTGGAAGTCCTCAGGTGGGCGATGACCAAGTCATACTCCGCTTTGGTACGGAGCACCACCTTGGTGCCGACTCTGCCCAATTTGAATTCGGCTTTGACGCCCAGCGACGCCAGATCCGCGATGAGCTCGTTGAGATGGGCATTTTTCACCACCAGCGGAGGTAGCTTCACTCTTGCCGCGCTCATTTCAGCAGCATTTTCTTTATCGGCAGCGTCACCGAAATCTCCGTTCGTCGCAGAGGCATCGTCTCGACCAATCGTGCCATCAGACTGGCCTCGGTTCTTCTTCCTTTTCTTGCTGCGTTTTTCCAACACAGCCGGCTGGATATTCCCATCCATGGGGAGAACAGCAAACCTGTTCGAGGTAGGCACACCGGAGCTTCCTTCACCGGAGTTCTGGACCTTCACCGGGCTTCGCGACCGATGCTTCCCCATTACGGGGCACACACACACGCACGACAAACCGCGAAAGAGAGCGCGAACAATATCGCCACGAACTTTTCAAACAACTCGAGAGAGCGAGCTAACACCGAACTGAACTGCTTGACGATCAAGCAGAGAATCATGTACATATATTTGACTATGGTGTTCATTTTTATAGTAGTTAACGGTTTGCCGCCGCGATATGTGTTCGATTGAATTGAAAGAGGAAGTGACTTTCAATACTAGAAACGCGGTTGAAATAAGAACACCACATCAAGAAGTGCTTCACAAAATTCATTATATTTTAAAGGAATAAATGTTTTCAATTCGATGCCTAGACATATCAAACGTTCAGCAACACTTACAGAATTTAAAAGACACTGCATTTCACACGTTAAAACTGTCGTTTGAACAGTTATCCAGTGATTTTATTTGATGAATTGACAAATTATGTATCTTGACGAAGTTATCTCTAACGGATTATTTTATATGGATAGCTGTCATAACGACTCTTTTAATAATTATTGTAGCACTGCAAAAATTATTTCTGTACGCCACGATGGTGGTGATGGATTTTTAATATTTGATTTAATAGTAGATTAATTAAAAAAAAAGTACAGAGGTTTGAGCGTCGCGCGCGTAGTACGGATAGAGAGGACTGACTTTAACATTTGATAAAAAAAAACTACAAGGGACAGCCCAATGGGGTTGTACACAATGATGACGTAGGAATACGTTGTATGATATAATAAATATTTTTGTTAGCTGCAGCAGGAGCTTGTGTTTTGTGTAGGAATAGGAATTTTAGCGGGGTATGACTATGATTGCCCTGAAAAGAAACGTTTGATATGAATTTTAGTTGGGACATGTTCAGAAAATTAACTCTTTTTGAAAATGTTGGTGGCCCTCAAAAGGGCCGATGGTAGTACAGGCTTTGGAAGATGATGATTACGTGTAGGCAGCTGCGTATTCAGTGACGGCATCACGGATCACATTTTCTCGGCACACCTCGGGTTTCCTCGTACATCAGACCGGAGATGAGCTTGACACCACCACGTCGAGCCAGACGACGAATGGCAGGCCCTGGATGTTATCACACGATGACACTTGGCGACTCCTATACCAAATCCTTTGCCACCCTTGCCACGACCAGCCTTCCTCCTGGTTGTTTACCGTTGAACGGGTGAATCACAACTAATGCGAAGGCGCAGTTAGCTACCTGTTATATAGACAACCAGCTCTGCCGGTACCATATTTTCTCGCTTCCTATTGGCTATACACAGTACCCAAAGATAAGTGAGAAAATATGGCACCGGCAGAGCTGGTGCAAAATATTACGCAATTGCCACTTCGACTTGTTTCGTCTACTTACTACTCTCTGACAACTGTGCTGGGGAAGCAGCATATGCATGTAGGTAATTGGTGGATTTGTTAGTTAATTCGACGCTTTTGGACAATGCTGGACATTTACCAGTTTTCAATAGTTTCTTGTTGAAAATCAACATTCGAAAGCATTGTTATCGATGCGTAGCCATATTTCTGATCGATTGGTGATAAAATTATTGAAATTTAACCAGGGGCAGCTGAGTTATTAACGTTCAAAATCTTTCATAATTTGTTACATTTTCGGTTTTCACAAAGTGTACCCCCATATAGAAATCACAGACGTAGTCCTACGTAAAAAAAAAATGCAATTTTGAAGATACCTTGAGTTAGTAGTAAGTTTTCTGGCAAATGTTGGGGGTTCGTGAGCATTCCTGACATTGCTGAAAATTATGATAGCATCAGATTGCGGGGTTGCTAGTGTAATAGGATGCTCTGTTGATTTTTCACTAACTCTTGATTGCTTGTAATACTTATGAATATTTTAGGTGGACAAAAAGGCGAACTAAGAGGTGGACGCCTGAGCTTTTCCACATTTATATAGCTGTGAAGCAACTGTAAACTCTAGAGGGAATTTATATCTGTAACTAAAACCAGTTCGATTTTGTTTGCTAACCTGGCCAAAATGTCATATAATTATCTTAAAGATAAATCATCCAGCTCAAACCTTTGTAAGGGTAAGAGGTGGGAGCAGCATCATCATCATTCATCATGAATGCTGCTGCTGCTCAATACAAAAGCCATTATCTACTTTCAACTCCAGGAATAAGCATGTTTAATAAAGCCATTAATAATTTGTTTGATGCAAAATTAACGCATAATGAAAATGTGCAAAGAGCCTGAAAATTCATTCTTGAAAACTTAAAATTTCGGTGGAAAAACAGAAACATCTGAATCACAAGATTCATATACTCGCCACTGAATACACACACAAGTGGCTTGATTGCATTGCATGCTTGAAAATTGCATTAAGCAGAAATTTGGACACATTTTGGAGATTGGCTCAGATGGAAACTTTGGCATCGAAGAATTCATCGAACAGGTTGCGTTGCATCAACATCAACATAATTTGGTTTGTATAGCAAATATGTGACAAACGCTAGATTGTAACACATTGCTAACTGTTTTCGGGAACGTAATTTCATTTGTATAACTCCTTTTATCCGGATTCGAAAGATCGTCAGTCGCAGCTAGAGCGGCAGTTTTTGCTTACTGAGCAGAAGACCGTGGGTTAGAACCCATGCCCCTTTACATTACTGAGTTCATAGGGTCTCGTTGTACACTTAAACCATGCTTTGAAAGATCGCATCACTTTTCAATCTGAATCCAGATCTAAGCTACCTTACCCACTAACAAAAATGCCCTTTCCGTGACAACCGATGCAGAGGTAGACTCGGTATCTAGTATCAACGGGTGTCGAAGTAACAATCCTTTCCCTCTTTGACGACCGTAAGGACATTGAATGGCCGGCGGCGGTGGTGTAGGGGTAAACGTGACTGCTTTCTCACCCCGATGAGTCTGGGTTCAATCCCAGCCGAGGTCGGTGGGATTTTTCTGAGGAATAAAAATCTCTGGTCACGTCTTCCTTCGGAAGGGAAGTAAAGCCGTTGGTCCCGGCCCATGTGTGTTGAATGAGTGCGATATCCTACGCGGATGTGGAAGCTGCCTTCCTGCACATTCGATTGCCGTCAATGGATGGCAATCGATGTCCGTCGGTGATTGGCACTAGATTGCGGAACAGAGACCGACGTTAAATAAAGGAAATAAGGAAGAACATTTCATTTGAATAGCTTCATGCCGCCGGACAATCGTCGTTGTTTATGTTATATAATGATGCAAGGGGCTCAGTTGCCTAGTCCAACCGGTTTTGCTTACCCTCACGATAATAGGTAAAGAAGTGCCGAGGCTGTAATTTTTCCCATATGGAAACTTCTCACGTAACTTTATAAATCTTCTCAAACGTCTAACGTCTAACAAATCTTAAAAAGACTTTTTTTTCTAAAAGATTTCAAAAATTGTATTTTGAAAAATTGCGCCCAAATTTTTTTTAAATGCAAATTGCAATCCTTCTTTTTGTAACGTGTATTTCGATATTTATTTTAACACACATCCCGGGATCAAGTCCACACTTTTCAGGATCAAATTTTCCCGAAAGTTTAATCGACTGTAACGGATATCAAGTCTCTCCAAACTGACTTTACAAATTCAATTAGATGTGAATAATAGACCCATTCCAAGTGAATAATAATATACCCATTGATCCGTGATTACTCTTTTCGCTTAAAATTTGTAATGAACTTCATAATATGGCAAAGGTATGTGCACCAATGGAAAGTAGACATTATTTACTTTGTTTCTCAATCAAAAGATGTGAAAGTAGCCATAAATAAATGCTACTAGAGCATGAGTATGAGCATGATTGTTATTGCCAGATCAGCTGTAATTACACAAAGAACCAATAGACGATGCTTTGGACTAGCAATCATCCTCAATGTGTAAAAGTAGAAGGGTCTGTGCCTAAGGGCACGAACGGAAGCTTGACGTAGGACCGCTAGTGGACGGAATAAATCTGAAGAGCATTTAGTTCTTTTAATTGATCAATTATCTATTATCTCAACTCTTTCCGTTTTTGAATTGTAGGCGTACTAAATTTGTAGTATTTTTTTTTCAAAGGTAAAGTTGATTAAGAGAATAAATCAAAATCACTTGCACCCCTGCTTCCAAGTTTGGTTACAAGATAACAACTCTGAAGAGCATTGTGTGGTCGTTGGGGGCTTGTGGTTCTGAATATGGACAAACAAGCACAGATGAATTCTATTCCAACTCTTTACTGAAGATCGATGGCTACTTACGCTTGGCGTGTTTAGTGTAGGTGACAGCATCACGGACCTCATTTTCCAGGAACACCTTCAGCACACCTTGTAGATAAGACCGGAGATACGTTTGACACCACCACGGCGAGCCAGACGACCGATGGCGGTTATCTCGAAGAACTTTGCGATGACGCTTGGCGCCTCCTTTACCAGACCTTTTCCTCCTTTGCCACGACCAGTCAATTGTTGCTTGTTAGGTGTGAAGGAGTGGACTAGCCACCACCTTCCTGCTGCTGCTATTGCTGTTCACCACGCCGTCCGAAGCGAAAATGAGCTAATGCCATACACAAGCGCTCTTTTATATCTTTTCAGGTTAAAGCAGAATGATGCGTAGCGACACTGGCTCTTTTCCTTTTGCGTACACGGCGAGTGTGCAAAATATTACGCAATTCCATCCTCCCTATTCGCACGTGCCCGAGGATCGAAGGCGAATGCCACTTCGACTTGTTTCATCTACTTACTACTCTCTGACGACTGTGCTGGGGAAGCAGCATATGCATGTAGGTAATTGGTTGATTTGTTAGTTAATTCGACGCTATTGGACAATGCTGGTCATTTATCAATTTTTCAATAGTTTCTTGTTGAAAATCAACATTCGTAAGCATTGTTATCGATGCGTAGCCATATTTCTGATCGATTTGTGATAAAATTATTTAAATTGAATCAGGGCAGCTGAGTTATTAACGTTCAAAATCTTTCTTAGTTTGTTACATGTTCCATTTTCGGTTTTCACAAAGTGTACCCCCATATAGAAATCAAAGACGTAGTCCTACGTCAAAAACTGGTGATCTTAAACTAGGGAATACCAGCGCCGGCTGCGCTCGAACACAGGTCAAGAAAGGAATGGGTAGGAATGTATTGACGTGACACTCACTTTGATGGAAGCCGAAAACATCTCCAAAAACTTTCACGAAGAATCACTGGGATGTTGGATAAAAGAGATGGATTCGTTTTGGTAAACGATAAACTGAATTGATGTCCTAAAGATCCTATAACGCGAAGGAGCTTGGGATTGAACCCACGGTTTTCTGCACAGTTCTGACACTAGGCAAACGAGCTCCGTTTTAATCATCGAGTTGCTGCTATTTTCATGCAGTCATAATAACAAATAAAATTATTGGCAAATATCTAACGTACGTCATATATTATATAAAGAATTTTTTGTCCGTACCGTTCAGCCCGAATGATATCAGTGATGGTTTTTTTTTTACAATAGAAGTCTGGGATCAATTCAGGTGCTAACCCAAGATCTTCTGCTCAGTAAGCAAAAACGGTTGCTCTAAAGCCAACGTGTCATTTACATTAACCCAAGCTACTACCGACGATATATCAAGCCTGGGTAAAAAACAAATCAAATAAAATGCCGCCCCCTCGTGAAAGCAGTTACCAAGATTTTTCGCCCGAGTTCTATCTGATACGATCTTCTACAAAAGTGGCCTGGGATAGAACTTAACATCCTTTTCCAGCAATACTCAAACATATGTATGAACCTGGATCGAGCAAAAGTCATATTCTACCGAAAATAATGCTTTTGTATTCCACATTTTTCCAAAAGTTTGCCCGCACGTTCGAAAGAAATATCGTACCTCATTAGTACAATAATACATTATTAATGAAACTTTAAACTAAATCTTAATACAATTATAGCGTATCACACGCGACTGAAAAATATACAAAAAATAAAAGTAGCACACACCTATAACGCATCGAAATCTAATCAACCGAGTTCCAAACCTGCATGTTCGATGGCGGTGATCATGACATCACACACATCAGACCTTACAAACCAATCAAACGCGCCGGGAAGCAAACGAAAATCATGATACAAACCTCAACTGGAACACACTCACCAAATCAATACATGTATGTATCCCAACCACATACGGGAGCGTATTCCAGAAGCTTCCATGCATATTTTCCTCTAACCAAAAACACAGCTGCACGGCAACTTGGCAAAGCAAACCTTTTTTTCATATCGCTTCATTTTCTCTCGACACGCACACCTTTTCCAGCACACACTACACCACCGATCAATCAGATCGGCTCCCCCCACACAGCATCGGAAAATCTTCACCTCACTCCGCTTTTTGTATAACCCCACCCTAATAAAGCGACATGAAAACCATATTGTTTTTTTCGTTCGACTCCAGCCGTACAATCACATATGATCAACTTCTCATCCATATCACTTCATTTCTCCCGGCTGGCACGCTCATCACCGATCAGCCACAGACCAAGCTCAAACAAGAGCATTATATTTCATTTCCCCTTTCTTCTTCCTTGCTCATCGCAAAAACCCAACAATAGATCGTGGTCGAGTCACACCGGTTACAAAGGGAAGCGAGAGCACACCAAGCACCCAAGCAACAGGAGGAAAACAGCTGCACAAATCTTTCCAAATCAAATCATCAAGCCCGGGACACAAAACCAACAAAATGCGAGCACCGAAAAACTCCACGCTAGCACAAAGACCTGTCAAAAACATTAAACAAAATAAGAGCACGCAGCGGAGCAAAATCACAAGCGTTCTCGAATGATACTCAAAGCACACTCCTTATCATAAATACAGCTGTGTTCGATAAAATAGCAGCGCATGCCGATTTTCATACAAAATGGTCAACTTTGACTTGATGTAACTTTGATAAATTATGATCAATTGAACTGAAACGTTTGCAAAAGAACTACAAATATGTTCAAGCACCTGCCACCACCACACCAGGTAAAATTTCATAATAATAGCATTACTTTTTTTTTCCTTTGGTTTGTTTTTTCCGTCGATCTTGTTTTCCGTGCTGAGCACCAATGCTACCGACGTGCCAGGAAGGCTGCTCCCACACCTGGACCCTACCTATCGACCCATCAACTCATGAACCGGGGACCAACGGCTTTACTTCCCATCCGAAGGAAGGCGTGATCAGAGATGTTATGCCTCAGAACATCCCGGCGGCGCCGACTGGGATTGAACCCAGGCCTGCTGGGGTGAGAGGCAATCACGCTTACCACTGCACCACCGGCGCCGCTAACCCTTAATTTTGTTTGTATAGCAAATATGAGACGAACGCTAGATTGTGAAACATTGTTAACTATTTTTGGGGACGTAATTCCGTTTGTATAACTCCTTTTATCCGGATCGTCAGTCGTAGCTAGAGCGGCCGTTTTTGCTTACTGAGCAGAAGACCGTGGGTAAGAACCCAAACCCTTTTACATTAGTGACTACATAGGGTCTCGTTGTACACTTAAACCATGGTTTGAAAAATCGCATCACTTTCCAATCAGAATCCAGATCTAATCTACCTTGCCCACTAACAAAAACGCTCTTCCCATAACAACCGTGGAGATGCAGAGGTAAACTTGGTCTCTAGTATCAACGAGTGTCGAAGTAACAATCCTTTCCCTCCTCGACGGCCGTAAGGACGTGGCCGGCGCCGTTAATGACCTGAAAAGTAATGATTTGCCGAATTTTGCACACTGAGGATGGATAGCTAGTCTCCTGTGCAAATTTCGCAAGGTCTAGTCAATCACGGAGAAGCAGCTAAAAAAAATATGACATATGATTGATGCGTTGGTTATGTAATGTAACGTAATACAAGGGGTTTGGTTGCCTAGTCCAACCGCTTTTGCTTACCCTCACGATAAAAGGTAAAGAAGTGCCGAGGCTGTAATTTTTCCTATATGTAAACTTCACACATAACTTTATAAATATTCTCAAACGTCGAACGAGATTACACGAATCTTAAAAAGAACATTTTTCTGAAAGGTTTCAAAATTTGCGTTTGGAAAAATTGCTCCCTAATTTTTCGAAATGCAAATTGAAATCCTCCTTTTTGTGACGAGCGTTTCGATATTTATTTTAACACACATTCCGACATGAGGATCATATCTTTCCAAAAGTTTGGTCGAGTGTGAGTATATTCTCGGATATCAAGTCTCTCCAAACTGAGTTTTCAAATTCTATTCGATATGAATAATAGACCCATTCCAAATGCCGTGATATGCAGATTTTTGATCCGTGATTACTCTTTTCGCTTGAAATTTGTAATGAACTTCATAATATGGCAATGTTATGTCCACCTAAAATACTTCATGACATGACAACGCGACCTAAAACCAGTGAACTTATTCAAAGCTTTGGGTAGTGGGAATTTGTATTATGATGTGGTTCTACACACACAAAGTTGTTAAACATTTTCCTGCTAACTGACTTAAAGTTAAAGGTAGTGAAAACATAGACACTGCTGTCAAAAATTGATAGAATTATAACTTTAAGTTTACCATAAATCTAGACGAAATATTGTGGTTAAATACCGATACAAAATCATTCTAGTTTTTTTTTTTTATTAAATATCAATAATAATATTATCATAAAGAATATGATGGCACTTACAAACCTTGAAACTACAGGTTCTAACAATCGTTAATTGCCGTCAGGTACACGGTAGCCTTCCTTAACGGGTTTGGTCTTACTGTTGGTATCCATTCCATTTTGTATATTGATTCGGACTAAGAACTAAGGGCATCTTTAGCGGTGGTCTGATCTAGATCCAAATTTATGTCACATTTGAACCAGCTAAAATTAAAAGGATCAAGCCAAAATAGATCAAACTGTGTGCCTACGCACCGGTTGGTCTATTTTTGGCCGTTCTATTTCAAACGTCAAAACCCGAGTCAAAACCAACTCACACCCTGATTTCGTGGTCAGCCATTTTTTAATCTCTTACTCGTTCGTACACGGTTTTTATCCGGAAATTACCGTAAAATTGACCTCCGATGGCTGTCTCCGGGATTGATGTGCGGCATTAACAAAAAGCCTTGAACTGCTCGTCCTCCTTCTCCTCGTGAAATAATAATAAAAACCTGGTATGTTGTTGCGTGTTGGGTTTTTGCCTAAGTCAGAAACTGGACAATTCCTTGGGGTGTACCCGGAACATACCAGAATGTGGCCAATGTGGATCTGGACACTATATATGACTTAAACTGATCTTGTTTTTTTTTTTATTTCTGTGAGATTTGACACATCACAGGGTTTAGACCATATCAGAAACTAGTCACTTCCCAAGGGGTTCCTGAAAGATGCTTGGAAGTAAGAAAGATGGTCCTGGGCACATTATTTGACTACCATTGATATTGCTTTTGAAATCTAATGTGATTTGATGTGTCACATGGTGAGTTTTGGACATAGTCAGAAACTGGCCACTTCCCTGGGAGTTTCCAGAACATGCCCGGAAAATCCCGCAGAACAGAAGCGTCCGGATGTCTCCCTTGTGATCCTTTCGCAGCTGCGACGACAGCAACAGCAGCACCGATAGCGCGATAGAGCTGGAACTACACCAATGTCAACAGCAGTCGATTGTTCCGCCCACGTTTATTAGAAAATCGAGGAACTAAATCGGTTTGTTTAGCTGAAAAAAACCCCAACAACGAAACAAAACAAATCAAAATCTCGAGTGCGACAGCTGTCAAACTAGTTTGGAACAGTGCTTGCCTTGATCCAAATTCAGTTCAAAATAGATCGAGGATTATACTGGTTTAAAAATACATTTTAGAACTAGTCTAAAACAAAATATAGACCACCAGTGCAAGGGCTCGGTCTGGGTCTGTTCCAAAATTTTAGACCAAACCAACAAGTTGGATCGCCGCTAAAGATGCCCTAAGCGCATAAACAATTGTACCGACCAATCGCGGTCCTACGTCAACCTTCCGTTCGTGTCCCTACGCACACACTCTTTAACTTTTGTATATGCTTTATCTTGTAGTTAGGTGTAAAATGTGTAACAACTTTTAGTTCTTTTTCGCTGTTTGTCAACAGTTTAAACGATTATGTACTAGTTATGTTCTACGCGCGATCTCATCCTATAGGATGAGCAAGTGGTAAGCTAACAAAATTTATCCACATTTGGCCTTATGCAATTCAATAGACACAAGATGTATAATGGTGGATAAATAGATTTGAACAGTCACAATCATGCTGAAATTCATGATATTTTCAAAAATAGCTCCTGAGTGATTAGCACTCAAGTCTACCGCCCGCGTTCGCTCGAGCAAAAATGCTGCCAACGACCAAAAGCTCTATCGACATCAACTCTGTTAAACCAGTTTCAAAGTCAGAGTCAAAGCCAATGCCACCGGGAGGAGGAGGTGGTCATTCAGTCGGTGGTTTGTTGTCTAAATCTCCGCAAACGGATCAAGCAAGCAAAAATAAAAATCAAAGAAACAAAAAAGAGCACACGCGTGCACAAAAATACCGTTGAACCGCAACGGACCAGACGAACCAACCCAACCGACCAGTCGTCGTCGTCGTCCAGTCACCCAAGTGGAACAGCGTCTTGGAGCACTGAAGGAGAGGTGACACACGGCAAGAGACCGGTGCTGATATTTTTGGAGGTCCACATTTTTACGAACCAAACGCACTATCAGTGCTACAAAGATTCCATCCCGCCACACCTCTAGACCCGCATCGTACCCACTGAATACCAGTACGCACTGGCTGGTGCGGCGGTCAGTGTCGTGTACAACCCGTTCGACAGCCCAGAGAATTAAAATGCAAATAAGGAATAAATCAAAACTTTGACCATCGCAGATAAGGGGTAGCAAACGAGCAGCTAGTTTACCACGCCGATGTCCGAAACGACTCGTATATATGCTTAAATATTGGTTCAGAGCACGACGCAGCGGCCTATAATTATGTTTCGCTTTTTCGGGCTTGCCTAATTTTTCTTCCGCGAACCACCACCAGGCCTGAAGCAGGGACGGGATCGATGCGACGACGCCCGGTCCCCGATCCGTTATCGTGCGTACGTGTAATGGCAATTTTTGGGACATCCTCGGGCCGTTCGGTTGTCGAGGAACCTGTTGGCTGTTGGTCGATCGATCCCGGAATGGTTCACCAGTAGGCACCCTCTCTACTTAACCCTACACGCAAACACGTCTGATGCAAAACACGTTCAGTCTGCCTCGCCTTGCGGGTCGCGTGAGCGCCTCCCGAAATTGATTGCTTTGGAAATTGGACCAAATGGAAGAGGACTGGGCTCGCACACAAAACTGTTATTCGGGAGTAACGCGCGGTAGGGTGGTTGCAATTGATGTCGACATTTAAAGATGATTAGTTACATTTCCTCGCGAGAAGAATGATTCATTTTTAAATGGGTCCTACTATGCATTTTCGTCGATTCAAAAATTGATCAACTTCTATTGTCATACCATCTCAAATGACAGTATTTAATAAATACCAATTTTAATTTGTACATATCTTTGGATTCAATAAAGATACAAATGACAATTTTGTGATCGATGATTGGCTACAGTGTTGCCAATTTTGCGATTTATTCATTTGAAAAAAAAAATTAAATGCAAATATCTTAAAAATGTTCCCATTTTTATAATTTTTATGGCGCCAAAGTGTTCAACAGACATTTTTACATAAGAATGCCTTAACGCAAAAAAAAAACAATATATTTCGTTTAGGAGATATTGAATTTTAAAGAATACAAGCAGGCTTGCAATTGCTCATTACAGCTAAAATGCTATTTTTCATAATTATGAAACAATGAGATACTATAATGATTATTTTTATTTTTAAGATGCAAGAAGAAGTGGTAAAGTTTGTGTATGACATATAATGAGCAACGCGATGAGCGAGCAATCAGCGATCATAAAATCGCTAGTTGTGACCTTCTGAAAGCAAAATTGACAAATTTTATATGTCATACACAAACTTTACCACCTCTTCTTGGATCTTACAAATAAAAATTATCATTATAGTGTCTCATTGATTCATAATTACGAAAAATAGAATTTTAGCTGTAATGAGCAATTGCAAGCCTGAATACAAGTTTCTAAAAATGGTTCTTCACCAAAACGCTTCTATATATAGAATGATGGTATATTCTTGAAAGTACTCAAAACCATCAAATAAGTAAGTATGTTCAAGACCTGAAACTTTTTTTTAAGTTTAATAAAATGCTGAAATCAGATTTCATGTTCGACAGTGTTGTGTTTTGTGTTTTTAACAAAAGTTAATTTTATTTGGTGATTCACTTCTTCATTATTTTAGGTTCTTGAATGTCAGACTAATTTCCCTTGAATTTCATAGCTTTTTCTGAAAATTAATTCGTATTGTTGTTGTGTATCTGCCAGTTTTTTTTTTGAACCAACGGCCGCCATCTTGGATTTCAAAATGACGTCTGGCATCGATTTCTGGACTCTACACGTCGTACCCTTTCCCACGCAGAAAAAAATATTTTAAACGTAATAATATTTGACGTAAAATCAATAAGAATTTCATTTTGTTTTGGCTGCAAAAAAAATCATTATTGTTTCAACAATCCAGTATTTTTGTTCCTCAAAACCCATGAATTGTGAAATCAAAAAGAAAATCTTTTCGAATTAACAAGAACTTTCGTGGTTTTGATGTAAGCTGTCAAATTTGGCAGCTGGGTCAACAACAAAAATGTTTGTTTTTAAAAGAGATTTCTTGTTGATTCAATCATATTTATTATAGAAGTCTGACAATTCACGCAGTAGAAATAAAAAATATGTTTATTGATTCAAAAATCCGGAGTGATTTGAGATTTGGGCGTAATTGCGTTTGAAAACAAACACGTCAATCACTGATTTCTCTTGAATAAAAGCTCAATCTCACAAACAAACTATACCAAATGATAGAGGAATCATTCCTCTACCTCATAGTGTTATTACTTTTCGAGATTGATCTTTTATTCGCGAGAAATCGGTGATTGACGTATTTGTTTACAAATGCAATTACGCCCAAATCTCAAATCACTCCGGAAATAATATGACCAATTTTTTATGTTTTGTTTTCTTTTTCACTGATCATCTTTCGGAAGGGAAGTAAGCCGTTGGTCCCCGGTTAATTAGTTGATGGGTCGATATGTAGGGTCCAGGTGTGGGAGCTGCCTTCCTGGCGTCAGGAAGATTGGTACTCAGTACGGAAAACAAGATCGACGGAAAACAAGATCGACGGAAAAAAAAATCAAGGAAAAAAACAGAAAATTGATAATATTTAGCAACTGCAGCTCGAACTGCAGCATACTTACTTACCTCAAGTCTCAAGATTTTCGGAAATTATGCACTTATTTCCCGAAATTCACAAGTTTTGTTATTGTTTACATTTTTGTCCGGGTGAAAACGAGGGAATGGTTGGTAGTTATTTTTGCATTCATTGCCCGGGGAAGGACACAGCAAATAAATGCTAAATTAAAATGAACTATTGTTGGATTAATAATAGAATATTGTTATTTTTTCAATAGTTGCAGTTGAAAAGTGGCTTATTAAAACAAAAAGAATCCTATTTTGAATTTATATGAATAAGTATTATTGAAACAACAAAATGCAATATAATTTCAACCGGAATTGTTTGTGTAAATACAACTAAAGTTTTGTTTGGTTCAATGCAAACAATTTTCTGTCCGTGCCTGAAATACCCATATTGTAGCGTATTTGACAGTTTTTCTTGAACCGATGGCCGCCATCTTGGATTCCAAAATGGCGCCCGAAATCGATTTACAGCTTCTCTACACGTCATCCCTATTCCGTTTCGTGTTCTCACATTGCACAGCAACATCTTATATGGACAAGCTTTCCAGAAATTACATATTAAGGAAGTTCATGTGCACACTAGCGCCGCGTAGTGAGAGAGTTCTTAAATAATATGACCACCATCCGGAAGGACTTGGTCGCCTGAACAACTATGCTCAAGACAGTAACCTTCTATATGGCCAGTATTTTGAGATACAGCTTATATAGGAAGCTCATGTGCACACTAGCGCTGCGTAGTGAGAGAGTTCTGAACTAATATGGCCACCATCCGAAAGGACTTGGTCACTGAACAACTTTGCTGAAGATAGCAACTTTCTATATGGCCAGGATCACGAAATATTCTATGTTGGACCTAAGATCCAACGGCGCCGGTGGTGTAGTGGTAAGCGTGATTACCTATCACCCCAGCAGGCCTGGGTTCAATCCCAGTCGGCGCCGCCGGGAAGTTCTGAGGCATAACATCTCTGATCACGCCTTCCTTCGGATGGGAAGTAAAGTCGTTGGTCCCCGGTTCATGAGTTGATGGGTCGATAGGTAGGGTCCAGGTGGGAGCTGCCTTCCTGGCACGTCGGTAGCATTGGTGCTCAGCACGGAAAACAAGATCGACGGAAAAAACAAACCAAAGGACCTAAGATCCATATATTATAACGCCCGTCATAAGTAACATAAAAGTGAAGCGCCTCTAGCGGCGTAGTTATTATGTATGAAAAGAGAACCCATATTTGGTAACCTCTCGCGAGCGCAATTCAAAAGATATTTATAACAAACTAATCTAGAACTGGGCTCAAACATATAACATTGTGAGAATTGTATGAGAATTGTATGAAGAAAAGACGATCCCAAAAGAAAGTTCGCTAGCAATAAAACTATTACCGCAGACAAACAGACATAAAACTCGCAAGTTGTTCATCGAACAGGCATTTAACGGTCATTTTAAAAGTATCGAAGTTGGTAGTACCGCCACCTGTGCTCGGACACGACAGCGCGGATAGTCAATTCCCTTACGTTTGACGTTTACACACTACCGCCATCTGTTCAGCGTACTACCCACCACAGTGTACTCAACAGATGGCGGTAATGTGTTAGCGACGATGTTTTTCAGTGAGAAATATTCAATGTGTTATGTCTGTGTGTCTGTGCTATTACTCTGTGCTAATCTGATTTATTTCAAAATGGGGATCCACAAACAACATTCTCAGAAACTATACCCGATCTTAACAAACTGTACCGAAGTCAGAAATCAGAACAGCTAAACTACTCGGTAAGATTTTGGCATTTCTATTTAGTTGTCTTAAGCTACTTTATATCGAGCTCTTTCCAATAATTGTAACATGTGAATAATGCTGAACAAGTTTAATATTGTGTTAGAGCCAAATTGGTTTTGAAAGGAAGGTCAAACTACCACCGAACAGCTTAGCCGCTTTGAACCCTTCAAGTATGAACATTATGCTTTCCCTAAGCGGTTCCTCCGCGCTCTGCCTCTGTTAACCCAAAACCTTAAAACTGATTCAAAGATTACACTATAGAGAGTATAAAATAAAATGTCCACCTGCACTGTATTGTCCATTCAGAAATCATTAGACCCTAACCCACTTACTTGGCCAGACTTCAGAATCGTCCAGTGGGCCCTCCGCATCCTATCTCTGTCTTATCTCAAATACCAAATGCCAATGTTTTGAATGTATCAATATATAAATTGGGAATGAAGTTCAATCAAATAAATCCATACACCACTCACTTGGCCAGGCTTCAGAATCGTCCAGTGGGCAGTGCGCTCTACACTCCAAGTTCCCTTTCTTTCAAATTCACCCCAAATTTGATATTTTACCCCCTTGAGTGTTGATAAATCACAATGAAACATTGTGAAAGAGCACGGACTTGAGGTTACTAGAGTTTTAAATAATCTAGGGTTCTATTCAGGATTATATCTGAAAAATCCAAATTTGGCCAACGATCATCTCTCCAATTCCCGTTCAGCAGATAAAGCATACGAAATCAAATTATCTTACTGAACACCACTTATACACTTTTATCTTATTCTATTTTCCAAAGCATGGAGAGAGCAGTGGAGAAAGCACAGGTCTGCTAATCGCAACGTTCGTGGTTCGAGTGCGGTCGGCAAACTTTTTTCTATTTTTTCGACCTAATTAATTTCACCCACTAATACATTTCATGTTTTTGGTCTCCAAATTTCATGTATTATATCTCATCCCCCGTTCACTATATTCCACTATATTCAATTTCAATGCAAGTTTCATGTATCTTCAAGTAGAATTTGATGATGAGATGATCTGACATGACACATGACAACTCTGTTATCGGCTGTAGATGTTGCTGAATGCATTCCACGATTTCCAAGATTTTAAGCACATGGTTTTCAAACATATACTGGACATACTGGTCAGAAGTTTGAAAAGATCCATTTCGTGACATGAGAGCAGCATTTTAGTGGCTTGTATTTCCTTTATCTCAACAGACGATTTATTCTGAGCTTTGTTTTGTTGGGACTTAGTAAAAAAATTGCCGAGGCTCAGCTAACAAATTAGAGTTTTGCTGTGATCAGCAGAGATACCAACAAAAGTAAATGCCGAGTTAAACGGCTTTCGCAGATTTTATCGAGCAAGATTGAGAGTATGGTTGACTATCGATGTTAAAGTTACTATGTATAAGATATACTACGCCAAATCATTTTCTTGCATCCAGCGCAAACTAGGATTATTTTCTAAAAAATATGTATTGGGACATTTGTTGTTGGTTTTTTAAAGATGGTTAATTGCTTAACGCTATGAGCTATTGCTCATTTTATTTATTTATTGGTGTATTTTATTACGGTTAATGACTTCCAGCAAAACACTCATGATTGGTAATGGTGCATTCAAACTAACAATTGCAATAATTACAAGAGGGCAACACTGTAGAAAATAATATCTGATTTCAGAATTTGATTGAATTCAGAGAAAAAAGCTTCAAATTTTGAGACACTTTCAAGAATGTACCAACATCGAATCTTTTTGAAGTATTGAATCATGTTTTTAAAACTTGTATTCTTTGACATTCAAACCCGTCTAAACGGAATATATGGTCCTTTTCGTTAAGTGATTCTAATGTAAAGATGTCTGCTGAACACTTTGTCATCAATATTAATCATAAAAGTGGAGCATTTTAAGATATTTGCATTTCAATTTTTCAAATTAAAAAATCGCAGAGTTCGCAACACTGTAGACAAGTACTGACGGTGGTAAAGGAATTGTAGAATACCGTCGCTAGAAAGAAAATATAAATCACCATCCTCCATTTCGTCAACCACTCCTACAAGAAGACACCTACTCAAACCAACGCGGAACTCCGTGAACAATCCCATGAGCCAGCCGTAAACAATCAAAAGGTACAGTCATCGCAGAACCAGACCCAAGAAGCACAACAACAGCCAGCGCTATACACCGGGGCTAAGAAAAGGTAGCGATACAACTCAGTTCGCAATCTTTCTCTGTTGATTTCTGTAACAGTTTATAAATTTCGGAGACAGTAGCGGTCTCCTATCCTCGTGATGTGGCTGCCATCTTAGGTGTAGCTTCCGGGGAAGAGCGCGCTGGATGCCAGTCAGACGCTGTTTGAGCCGCACCTCCGTGGTGGACAGACGCTTGGGTTGGCAAAGAGTTTCCTCTATCGCCGTGCTATGGTTACCGGTGCGGTGCAGTGTTCGCGTCGCATCTCCTCACTTTGCTTTTGTCGGATTGACAACATTGTTCAGGCTAAGCCACCCAGCTGTGTCCATGTTTTAGCTGGTAGTCGTTTGTAATCGTATGCCTCGTACAGGCGTGAGGTAGGAACTTGTTAGGATCGGAGCTAGGTACCACGCTCGTTCTAGGCCGTCAACTTACCGTTTTGTAGCCCCCACAACTCAGGGATGACCAAACCTCACACGTGCCAAAAGCTGAATACAGAAATGGAAATGCAATCTTCTTTCGCAGTAGAAGACATCACCTACGTCTTTGTGATTTCCCGGATGACGAGATCCAAGCGGAGGGGGACATCCTCGGAGAACCACCTTTTATGCTTTTACCATCTGAACTACTTCCTCCATACACCGTAATGAATCCTTCGCCAACTTTAATCGAAGCCGAGAGTAATCAAGATGCAGAATGGTCTGAGTTTCAACCCATCAGACTCAACATCTATCACCGAAACTAGGCTCTGTCATGCTCCAGTCCGGGCCTTCGTCGAAGGTGCTGTCTCTGACTCGCAGTGCACCACATCCAGCTTTATTCGATCCTCGTCATCCTGCTGGCAATAACGAAATAGACCAACGTCACGGTGAAATGATTCCCATTTGATTTGTACGGTAATCACGGCTCTTATTCTGAGTATCACTTGCTTATCACCGTGTAGTGACACCCGAAATAAGGCCCTATGTAACCTTGAGACCGCTCAACAGACAACAGACCTGTAACTGTGTCATAAGAAGAGGTCCACCAAATAGAAATCAAAATGTGGATCCGCTTCCTTGAGAAAAATAAAGGGGGAAACCGACAAATTGGTACATGTCGAGGACTGTAAAAATCAGCACTCAGCAAGGATCTTACTAGCTTCTACCAAAGATTCCGGATTGTTTTGCAAGATTTGATACACTCTACAACGAAATCTACTACGAAACCATCCACAATAAGAACCTGGTAAAGGAACAAGGACAAGATCCCGGTAGAACTACGATAACAGTGCACGCTCTAGTAATTAACAAGGATGACACAAGACGACGATTCCGATCACTAAAAATATGACTACCTGCTTTCTCCTGGACATTATTCTGATTCTTTTTTTGAAAATTAGTTAAATTTGATCATCCGAATTAATTATCATATGTATGAATAGTGTGAATCGTTGGTGCATAATAATGTTTCCGTATTATTTATTTGATAAACGGCTGTGGAGTAGAAGCTAGAGCGTAAGATAGAGATAAAGATAGATATAGATATAGATATAGATAGAGATATAGATAAAACAGTAAGAGTCTCCTCTTCCTCTTAGGTTTAAAGCAGAAGAACCAACAATCAATACGAAACTAACGATTTTAAATTGGCTCACTACTTGACTAGCCTATTGGTCCTAAGCAAATCGATTAACGTACCCCATTCTAGTCAAAATTCTAGTACTACACAATGTTTGTTTTGATTCGATATGAAAGTTTGACAGATAAAATGAGTGGTTATTGGATTTTCCTATGTTTCGAGGGGTGAATCGATTAGCTTGGGACCGAAGATAGTACCAGAGCTGAGCCAAAAAGTTGAGCACGTTTCTTCGGCACCTACTAGTCGTAGAGTTACCTCTATGGAAGAACTGAAGGACAGTGTATTGTTCTGAAGCTGAGTCCCTCCCCCTCCCCCCTCCCCCCCGCTCATAAAGGTTTCATGTTTCGGGAAAGCCTTCTTGAGACGGCCTACCGATAACTACCGATAAAAGTTTTGAGAAGCTACCGATAATGAAAAAAAATAATCTGGCCATCCTGGAAAAAAAATCCAATCAGAAGTACCTACTTAAATTTGCTGGTTTCAAAACTTTCAAATGTGAAAAAACGAACAAAACAAAGCACGAGTGATGTAAATATTTCAATTTTATTTCCTTCAATTGGTTTGCCGTAAATAACTTCAATTGTATTTATCAAATAAACTCATACAAACGGTATTTATAGTTAGGACGAATCCATAGTGAGAGCGAAGCGAAAAGGCGAGCGAAGCGTTGAAAAGAATGTAAGGAATAATATAAATAATGGAAACTCCCAATGTAGATATTATTCCTTATATTCGTTTCAACGCTTTGCTCGTTTCTTCGCTTTTTTTCACTCTCACTATGGCATCGGCCTTGGAGCGTTTGGAGATTCCGAGACTTGCTTTGGAGAATATTGGACACGCAGAATCTTCAACCCCCGTTTCAAAACTCTTACTGGGATTCTTCGGATGTTGTAGTTTGGCCTGGTGAGAAAGTTGATTGAAATTGACACATCATTACATCGATACCTTCACAATCCTTCTCAGCCTCGAGGTAGTCCATTTCTAGGGCAGCGAGGTTTTCCGTGTTTCCTTGAACAACGCCTTTTGTATTCCCTCGTTCTCGAACCAGTGTACGAATGCCCGCTTCTAGTACATCATATCGAACTTCTGATCCAGCCTGGTTCACGCTTCAAAAATGGCCGTATTCGACACCAGTATGGAAACCTCCGAAGGACTGGCGCTAGATTGCCACCCGCAAACATATCCGGACATGTTTAATTGATACCGACCTGTGGAAAACGATACCATGTTTACGACACACTTTCGAAAAAAAAGAACAGCCAATTTCAGTCATCTCTAACCTTGAACCCGGTGGGACACCAATCGATGAAGCGTACACTTTACCATCTAGTTGTCGGCTTCGACCAGTTGGGCAGTCGCGTCCGATACGGTCATGGCTGGGAAAGATAAAACAAAGTTGGTCACTTTTCATACTGTTAGTTTACTGTCAATGGTGATTATTTTATGCATGGTACGATGGCTTGGAAATGTTGGTCTGAAATTAATGTTGAAACTACAGTCAATTCTCCCTTGCTCTACATTCCGTAACTCGATATTTTCTCTCGATGAAATACAAAGCAGTGCTGCGTGCTGTCAACAATGTCAATTGACGGAAGATTTCATCTTCTTTCCTTTATTTAACGTCGGTCTCTGTTCCGCAATCTAGTGCCAATCACCGACGGACATCGATTGCCATCCATTGACGGCAATCGAATGTGCAGGAAGGCAGCTTCCACACCTGCGTAAGATATCGCACCCATTCACAACACACATGGGCCGGGACCAACGGCTTTACTTCCCTTCCGAAGGAAGACGTGACCAGAGATTTTTATGCCTCAGAAAAATCCCACCGACCTCGGCTGGGATTGAACCCAGACCCATCGGGGTGTTAGAAAGCAGTCACGCTTACCACTACACCACCGGCGCCGGCGACGGAAGATTTCAGTCTAGCAGTGAATTTCACTTCCGACACTGACATTCGTAGGAAGCATAATACAAGGTGGTTCCGGCTTTGACATTGTTATCTGTAACATTCTTGGTTACATTCGTTTCAGTTTCAGAAGCAAGCGAAAATAGCCAGAACAGAAGAATGGATTGCCATTTTCTATAGTGCCGGTCAGAAGAAGCGACGCCAACAAGGACGCCGATGTATTATTGTAATTGCATTGTGAAAAATAGTGATTGGAAAATAGAAGTTTGAGTTGGCGAAATTCATGAGCCTCGGTTAATTTCGGAGTCTCGGTGGAGAGACTAGCTGGTTGTGGAACCGGCTACAGCAAGGAAAAAGAACAACGACTGGCTGCTATTGAATTGTATCGGACGGACCAAAAGGAAGTTTCTCCAGCAAAGTTCAAGGTATGTGATTTTTTTCCTTTACTATTAAAAAAAACTTGAATAAAAGTGGCCACATAATTTTTGATTCGGTGCAACTAAAATGACGTTGATTGGCACGACCGATCCGTTTGTGCCCGGCACCAGTTTTTCGAACTATGTAGAGTTCATTGAATTTTTCAGGGTTTGTGAGGAGTTTAATATGAATTTGAAGTTGGGTGATACCTCCTTTTAAAACTCATTTTTCAGGATCATTTTATAACTCATTTTTCAGGATAGGGCTATGCTACTATTAGTTTTTTTTACTAGAAAATAATAATTTCTGCTCCTTACATACTTGTTCTGTTCTGGTCCTAACTCTTTCCTATTATCAGCTTTGTCTGACCTGAAGTCGACTCTAACCTGTGTTCGATCCTGTGTTTTAAAAGTAATGGAGCACATATGTGAGAAGCCCCGTTAAAAGTGCTGAATGAAAAATTCAGTACTCTTAAACTCCCACCACATACCCTGCCAATCACATATGTGTTCCTGTCCTAGCTCCTAACTGATTAAAAAAGCTTAAAACAATGGTTTCACATTTCCCGGATTATGATTTCTTAAAATGGGACAATCACCAGAAAATATACAATCTGAATGCAACGGAAATATTTCATTCTTCATTTAAAATTTTGTCAATAGGAATATTGCCTTTTTTATTCAAATATTAAAGGAAATAATTATCAACCAGCAAACAAAATTAACAAGAATAAAACAAAACGTGATGAACATTCAAAGTTTGGAAGCTTTCTTTTATAAAACATTCGAAAACAAAAACTATTGCCAAACATGTTATGCTGATGAATGGCCCATTTTGAAATTAAAATTCGAGAAATGTGGTACCACCTTTCTTCCTATCTAGCCAATATTAGAAAACTGCAAATTTTGATTTTGCTAACAAACAAAACAAAGGAGCACATATGTGATAAGCCCCGTTAAACGTACTGAAAAGTCACATCTATTCCTTAGTTCGATCAAAACCGATTTTCAATATTTTTTTATTGGTAACCCGTTTCGATCGAAATAATCAATAGGTGTGACTTTTCAGTACATTTAAACTCCCACCACATTCCCTGCAAATCACATATGTGTTCCTGCCCTAGCTCCTAACTGATACAAAAAACTTCGAACGGTGATATCACATTTCCCAGATTATGATTTCATAAAATGGACCAATCTGAATGTTACTTAAATATTCAATTTATCACTCAAAATTTTGGCAATGGGAATATTTCCTTCTTTATTCAAATATTAAATGAACTAATTAACAATAAGCTAATTAACAATAAGCAAACACCAATCTCAGATGAAAATAACAATAACAAAACAACGTAATAAACACTCAAAGAAAGAAATATTCCCATTCAACGTTTGAAAGCTTTCTTTTATAAAATATTCGAAAACAAAAACTATTTCGAAATATGTCATGCTGATAAATGGCCCATTCTGAAATTACAATCTGAGAAATGTGATACCACCCTTCTTCCTAACCAGAAAAAAAAACAAAAGGAGCACATATGTGATAAGCCCCGTTAAATGTGCTGAAAAGTCGCCTCTATTCCTTATTTCGATCAAAACCGATTTTCAATATAAAAATCATCAAAAGGGGTGACATTTCAGTACATTTAAACTCCCACCACATTCCCGGCAAATCACATATGTGCTCCTGCCCTAGCTACCTACTATCAATCTATCTGCTGTTTCTTCTTTTTAACTATCTAACTAAAATCCTTAACCTGTAAATCTTGCTTATCTATCTATATTCTTTATCTAAAATGTTCTGCTATTCCGGAAAAAAATCGATCGAGCTCACAAAAGTAGTCCTTCGAACTTCATAAGAAAAGATCTTCGATCTGCCACATCGATTGGTTTGCTTGGAAGGTATGGCCCATCCAAGCACGGTTCCTAAACGAATTTTGTTCACCAAAATAGTCCCTAATTGGTGTTTATGGGTTCCGAGGAATCGTCGGAGTAAAGATGGTAGCTCGAAATATTCATTTGTACCCGGCTACAACACCTTATACTCTTCAGAAGACCTCGGAGAAGCTAAATAATTTTGTTGAAATTCGTTGCGCCACCAGTGAGCTCGATACAATCACAAAAAAATACAAAGCCAAATTGCTAGAACAGATTTTGAATTTCCATTAAACTGAGGAACACGGCCGAAACCAAGAAAGACATGCCAACAGATTTCCAACCAAACATCTGTTGTACCCAATTAGAATTTGGACCACTCGAATTTTCGAGAAGCATCCCAGTAGGCTGCTCCGCAAACGTCAAATTTTGTTCCTCATGTTCGGTTTGCACGCTTCGATTTTGTCTCCAGGTACAGCTCTCCCAAAATCCAGCATACAATAGACTCAGCTGTGAACGCTGCAATTTGGGAATTGGAGTCTGGGTAGAAACGTCGGCAGTAATCGCTGCGTACGTCGTACGTTCCAAAACGTTATGGAATGTTTTGGCATACACTTCGAAAACTTCCGACGTCGTTTTACAACGCTGTACCTCGGCTATACCTGCTGTCAAAACTGAATCTAAATCGGTTTTGCTGCACCTAAAACCTACACATACATTTGGTTCCCCATCCAAATCGACCTTATCTACTAACTCTTCATTAAACTCACTACTTACGTCTACTCCTAGCAAATCGTCTACAATATCTTCTACCTTACCATTAATCGCAGTTGAGGCATTCTGGGTCGTTTCGTAACATTTTTGTGGAACCGGTGGAACGTTCCTCCAAAATCCCTCACCAGTAGTCTGTTTGCTAGCTGTTTGTACAAATGGCCGTCGAATGTAGTCACGAACCGGCGACCTTACGTCGGCATATTCATCGGTCACCGGTTGTGTTTTGACCATTTCACGGCGGTCACGCCCTGTTGGCAGCTTGGGCTTGGAAGAAGCCGCCTTTATGCGCTGATAAATAGCCACAAGCTTGCCATCAGGGTCATCACGCATGAAGGCCGGCAGAGTTACCGGTCTAGCATTCCGGCCGGACCGGGTCTGCCGGGCATCACGACCATTTTGTACCTGTCTAGCAAACATTCTGGTTTTTGTGCTGTTTGGATAACTGGGATGGAGAGCAATCGTACACACGTCTGTATGGAAACAACCTTAGAAGCCTCTTGACGATTGTCAGCAGCAGTGTTCCTTATATAGCCTCTTAGTGGGCGAAAATTGTGTAACAAGGAGTTGCTATGGTAGCGTCTGGAAGGTGATGCGCGTGGGGAGGAAAATTGTGAAAATCTGATATTTTGATCAAAGTAGGCAGCAATGTTATCGTCTTCATTGAAACGTCATTTTTTTTCACGAGGCTGCATCAACCGAAAAATGTGTACCTGACAGTGGTAGGATATTTTGAGACCTTGGTTGAGCGACAGTGTCAGCTGGTACTTTTACCAGCAGTGCATTTACTGATAAATACCTATGAGAATCTACATAATGAACAATGAAGCAGGAATTCCTAGTGGTTAAGATCTGATGATGCTGTCGTCTATATCAAGAACAACATGTGAAAAGGGCATACAAGCTTTTTGTAAATAAACCTTCTTATGCTCTTTTCTTGCGACCTATATGACACTCACCAAAACCATCAACATCACTCGGTAGGGGAAACTTTCTCCTTCCCGATGATGTTGTTGGTTTGCGTGGGCGACCCTTGGTTGACGAGAAAAGGGCCTACAAAGGTTTGTTTACAAAAAGCTTGTATGCCCTTTTCACATGTGGCTCTTGATATCCATTCCGGATGTTGGTTCGCTTCGGTTAGGTCCTATGTAGTTCTGAATTCAGCTGAAAAATAATGTCCGAGTTTAAAACAATAGAAAACCCATGGCCCCAGCTTACGCAATGACAGCTGGGGCCCTGGGTAAGGACCATGACCAACAGCCTAGGAATGAGGAATAAGCGGTACTAAGCAGCCATGGGTTTCCTTTGATTCAAGTTTGGAAGTTGTTTTTCAGCTGAATTCACTTGGGAACTATCTAGGAACTAACCGAAGCGCACCAACATCCGGAAACCCATCAAGAGAAACCCATGGCAGCTTAGTATCGCTGGAGCGCTTATTCCTCATTCCTAAGCTATTCTGAGTTTCTATTGTTTTAAACTCGGACATTATTTTTCAGCTGAATTCAGAACTACCTAGGAACTAACCGAAGCGCACCAACATCCGGAATGAATATAGACGACAGCATCATCAGATCTTAACCACTAGGAATTCTGCTTCATTGTTCATTGTGTAGATTCTCATAGGTATTTATCAGCAAATACACTGCTGGTAAAAGTACCAGCTGACACTGTCGCACAACAAAGATCTCAAATTATCCTACCACTGTCAGGTACACATTTTCCGGTTGATGCAGCCTCGTGAAAAAAAATGAAGTTTCAATGAAGACGATAACATACCTGCCTACTTTGATAAATACATCAGATTTTCACGATTTCCT